>NC_081409.1:184054212-184139212 GCF_030272615.1 Cryptomeria japonica
TCGACTCAGTCTGACATTTCGGTGATTTTTATATTGAGACAATTATGGATACTTTATTTTGATGCATTTTGGAATTTAGAACTTATATGATTTCAGGATTTGCATAACACTGCTATATATTGATGATTTATTTATATGCTATATGAGATAGAACACTACATGATTTTTGAATAAGATGAAATTGCGGTGATAAATGTCATTATTGATTTTGCAGGACTTTACTATGATAATAAAATTATGATGTATGTTTAAGTTTATAAGAATTGGGATGAATTGCTTATGTGAAATTGCTTGGATAAAAGATGTATTTAATTTGTTCAGATGTAAATTGTATGCAAGTGATGATGTGTATTATTATTCCTTTGAATTATATTATATGTGGATATTCGAAAGTACTAATGTGTAAATTGAGATGCGCAGGAAGTTATCCATGTGACCATGGAAATTTACGGAGAACCAAACCTAGACTTATGTATGTTCGTAAGCCAGGGGTTGTCTATTTGGAGAGACAACACCCCGTTTGTGTTGTATTTTATTCATAATAGTATATGTTGCATGTGTGTTAAGTGTATTTAATTTACTTGTGTAAAATCCACAAGAGACGATTTCATGTTTTAAAATTGTAAAAGTGTTTTCTTTGTGTCACTTGACACATGTGTGGATTTAAGTTTAAATTTTATTTTTGTCTCTTGGTGGGAAAGTGTTCAACTATAGTTTTTTTTCAATTAATGTAATGTGATGTCATAAATACCTTGGGTAAAGAATCTTTGGGGTGGTCAACATAGGTTTGACCCGAAAATAAACTTCAGAGGGGTTTAAAATCGGTTAAATGAACACCTAGGGGTAGTTTAATAGGGTTTCCTAAAGCCCATAAGGTATACCTAAGGGTTAGGGGTAATTTTAGGCAAGTTTCTACTCCTAAGTGACCTTTTAGACACTCTAAAATTTGACTTTTCTGAGTTGTGCGAAAATTGAAATTAGAAGATTGAACCTAGTTGTAAACTTTCCTTTTCGAATGAGAGTTCTCTTTCCCATTTTGTCTTACTTTGCGCTCAATTTCTCATCAATCAACGCCAAATTTTCAAAAATTCCTCTGAATCATTTGTGCTCAAATAACTTATCATTGTCAAAATTGTGAGAACTGAGAGAATGAGCTTCTTAAGCAAGAATTTAAAAATTTGAGGGTAATCACGCACTCTCCATTTTTGGAGACGAGAAATTTTGAAAAGAATAGAATAGAATGGAATAGTAAAAAAATTTGGCTAAGGGTAGAAGGAGAAGATCCGTGGAATTGGGCAGCTCTTCCTCAACCATACTAACCTACCTTTGGGCAAATTAAGGTTGGTTACATTCTTCTTAAAATGACTTCTTTTTGCATGTGTTTGAAAGTATGTTGGTGTAAGAAATTTGTTTCCTTGTATGTTTTGTTTGGGTATTTTATTTGGTATTTGTATTTTGTTTTGTAAATGTTTTGGGAGTCTTCAAGACCTCTTACTCTTGGTAGAGAGGAGGATCTTGTGGGTGGTAGCAGTGACAACCCTCGAGTGAGAGACTCTCGTTTTGATAGCGATCACAAGGGATTTTTGTGTGACCCTTGCTGCATGGCCTGTTTGTGCAATGGGGGTCATAAGGAGGGATATAAGGCTAGAATGCCTTGGGGGGCATAAGGAATAAGGGGTTGAAAATTCTTGATGTAATTGTTGTGCCATGAGGTGGCTACATGTTTTCCATACTTGCAGTTCTCCTCAGGGTATTGGTCCACTACCACCCTTAAAAAGGTCATCACCAAAGTGTGGTGCAGTGTAGCTAGGAAGTGAGTGTATTTGAAATCTGTGTGTATTTTGTCTTCTATGTGTTTGCATGTTTGTATCCCATCTAGGGCTTGGTTCTCTGAGCTCGAGGGTGGCTACCAGTTAGCCTAGGCTGGGAGGTGGGCACTCCATGGTCAAAGTTGTGATTTAATATGCAGGATTGTCGAGAGAAAAGAATAGGTCAAGTGGAAAGTTGCAGGAGTTATTGTTGCAGGAATTTATTTGCAGCTGTATTTATTAGTGTTAAAAGGAGAAATATACCCTCATTTGTTGAAATGAGAGGCTAATTGTAAATTTGAAATAAAGGCATGAGATTAGTTATTGTTATTTAGATAAAGAAACATCTTGTAAACTTTGCAGAATACCTTTAGGGTTGTTAAAAGCTAGATATATTCACCTTTCTCTTTGAAAAGAAATACTTTTGAAATGCATGCAATAGTCATTGAAATATGAAAATCAGTTTTATTTAATTCTGTGTTTTTCTTTTTACTGTGATTTTGTCTTCATTTTAATTGCAGATATTATGAGTTGTAGATGTTGATAGATTTTAAATTTAAAAAAAAAAAAAAAAAAGGAAAATATAATATCTAATTAGTTGCTATAATAATTGCAGAATTCAGTAATTTATCTATTGTAGAAAGAAATAAGTATTCCTAGATTAGTATCCCCAAAGTCAAAATAAAATTGTATATCTGATGTGTTCATGATAAATTGATTTGCAGTAAATTTTTCCATTCTTAAGCATTTAAAATAAAATAAAACAGAAAAGGCATAAGTTAGATTTTCATGCATATTGTAGGTCGAAAATAAATTATTTATTTCTGTTTTCTATAAAAGCAATATAGTAGAAAGAAGTTTGAAAATTATTAACCCATCTATATCCTCTTCATCTAAATCAAAATACGAGAGCCTATTTACTTTAATTGGATGTCTCATGGAATTTATAAATCCATACCAATATGTTATTGGTAGGCAGTTTGCATGTATATCATTATAAATATGTTTAAAAGAAAATAAAATAAAATGCGTTGAATATATATATATATTAGAAAAAAAAATTACATAAATATAAAAATAATTATAACTTTTTTTTTTTTTCAAAAAGGGGGTTTTTTTTTAGTATTGTTGTAGGGCCAAAGCCACTGTGTGTACACATAGTGGATGACCTTGCAGCCTCCACTGTGTGGACACACAGTGTGGGCCACTGCAGCTCCCATTGTGTGGACACATAGTGTCGGTCGCGGCCGCCACTGTGCGGACACACAGTGGTGCCGCGCCGCCACTGTGTGGACACACAGTGGTGCCGCGCCGCCACTGTGTGGACACACAGTGGTACCGCACCGCCACTATGTGGACACACAGTGGAGTGGCAGGTTCCACTATGTGGACACACAGTGGCGCCCCCGTCACCCCTCCTTTGACCTGCGAACTTCACCATGGTCGTCGCTCGATGAGTTTCGGCCCTGCACAGTCCGAGCCAAAATAAATGAAAGGTACAAAAAAAAATAATAAATAAATATAAAATGGTATGCCCTAACCCAAAGCTTGGGGTTAGGGCAAACAAAATATGATTAGGGTAAAATAATAAAATATCCTAAGGGAAGCTTCATTTTTATACTTAAAAAAAAAAAAGAAAGGGGTTTATTGAGATAGGTTTTTTTTTATAGGGTTTGCATGGGTAAAACCCTAGGAAGTTTTATTTACATTATATATATATATATATATATATATATATAAGGTTGTCTTTACATAATTATGTTTTGTATTAATGTAAATAGGTAGAAATGGTTTGAGTTAAATTGTTATGGAATTAATATTTGAATTTTCAAATAGTACGAATTGATTTAAATTAAATATTGGAGAAGTAAATAATTATTTAAACTTTAATAGCTTGAGAAGTTTTTAAAATAAAATTAAATATTTCTAGATTAACTATTTATGGGAACTTGAAATTAAAAGCTAGGAGGTTTAGCTCGATTATAACTTGGTTGTCTATGGGGACAAATTAATCTATTGGCTAGGTATCTTGTGAAAATAAATTTAAATCGTCTAGTATTTCACAAATAAATTTTAAATTAATTTCATTACTTGATTTAATAACAAAATTAGCTCGAATATAGTTTTGACAAAATACATTAGTGCATGTCATGTTAGCGAACTTTTTGTTATCTAGTTATTTAAAAAAATATATATATCATTCCGTATTTGCCCTAAATTTTGGGCATGACATTTTGGTATCAGAGCGAGGTTTCCACACTAGGAACCTTACTCCACTTATGTTTCACCTTAGATTATTTAAATTATTTTTGTTAAATTGATTTTATAAGACATTTAAATTTAATTGAACTAATACTATTCTAAAAGAAATTAATTATTTATTTTACTTTATTTTTCCTCTTAGGATGCCTCCAACAACGCGACAAGCTCGCAAGTGCGGACGGGGTCCTAGACGTGTGCGCATAGCATGCAAAGAGGTAGTGAGGGAGGCATCAGTTCCAGAAGAGAACCCATGAGCACCTCCCAAACAACCAAATGAACCTAACCAAGACCTCTTAGAAGCAATACAGAATATTATTGGCATAGTTTAGGAAAGGATCCCAGCAGAGAACCCTCAGGGTAGAAGTCATGACTCTAGGAGTCATAGATCTGTTGATAAAGAACGAAGCAGGAGCCCAGCTCCTATTCCTATAGAGAGTCAGGGTGGAAATGAGTCGGAGTCTGTGCACATGCTAGGACCACCTCCAGTGGTGGAACCAGTTTATTTTGAGAGAGCTCGTCGGGATCCAGGGGATCTTATCAGGGAGGTCATGCGCCTCCAGCCACCGTCCTTCGGAGGTTCTACCGATGGGGTAGAGGTCGAGGCATGGATTTTGAGTCTTAAGAGGTGCTTTGCGTTGCGTTCTTACGAGAGCAACCTAAAAGCACGTGTTACAGTCCATCTGCTGAGAGGATCGACCTCCACTTGGTGGAGACAAGAAGAGTACAAATGCAGATTAGTTCCTGATACTCTCACTTGGGAGATATTCACAGAGAGGTTCCACGAGAGGTACCTATCAAAACACTTCAGACAGCGTTGTATAGATGAATTTCACGATCTCCAACAAAAAGGCTTATCAGTAACCCAATATGAGAGCAAATTCTTTGAGCTGTTGCCTTATGTAGATTATCTAAAGGATGATAAACTTCTTGTAAACCGCTTCATCAGAGGGTTAAATGTCGGTATAGCCGGGCCTGTTAGGATGTCTGCTCTAGAGAGCCTTCGGGTTGCTGTGGAGAAGGCACTGATTATTTAGGAAATTCAGGTCAGATCACAGGACAAAAGGGATCAGTTTCAGAACCGAAATCCCAGACCTCAGACTTATGGATTCCAGAAACCACATTGGAAAGGAAACAACCGAAACTCATAGGGGTTCTCCAAACCCCCTCCTCTGCAACAAACACCACAGAACCAAAGGCAGAAGCCTCCACAGTATCAGCAGGGCTCCAAGCCCAAGTAGTGGCAGACTCAGGGACAGAGACTTGATCAGAGAGCACAGGTGCAGTACACACCTCCAGCGAGGACTCAGCAGTCCTCTAGAGGAGGGTACAGTAGATCCAGTAGGACAGGAGGTCAGGCTTTCTCTAGGCCTCAGGGTGCCTAGTTTCAAGCACGGGGTGCTTGCTTTACATGTGGAGCCATGGGGCATATGGCGAGGGATTGCCCTCAGGGCCAAGTGGCAAGGAATCAACGGATGGCTGCTTCAGAGCCGATAGTTGGTGATATGGGCAGGTCCCATAAAGTATTCGCAGCGGTTGACAACCGCCAGGCTGAACATCAGGCCACGGTTATCAAATCTACAGGTATGATCAAAGGTAACAATGTATCTATTTTGTTTGATTCAGGAGCTACTGACTCCTTTATATCTCCATTGGTTGTGGAGTGTTGCGGGCTAGTGGCAACTAGACAGGGTGTCAGTTGGGAAGTGGAATTAGCTTCAGGGGCTAGAGTGTCAGTGGAATCAGAGGTTAGGGCATGTCAGCTGCAGATTGGCAAGACCACCACTTTAGTAGACCTTAGAGTGACACCACTTGGATCTTACGGTATCGTGCTTGGCATGGATTGGCTTTATGCCCACAGAGCCAAGATGGATTACCGCCTGAAAAAGATCAAGTGTGAGGATGATCATGGTTCGCCCATAGTAATCACTGGGATTCAGAGGCCCGTGTCTCTTCGTATGATCTCCGCAATGTAGCTTAAGCGGAGCATGCGAAAGGGATGTCAGCTTTTTGCTATCACTATCAGTGATAGAGGAGAAGAGGAAGAAAAAGAAACATCGCTTGATGACCATCCTATCCTTAAGGGATATTCAGATGTATTTCCTTTAGAGTTACCGGGAATGTCGCCCCGTAGAGAGATTGATTTTCATATAGACCTAGTACTAGGAGCTGAGCCAGTTTCCAGAGCACCTTATAGGATGACCACAAACGAACTTAATGAACTCAAAATACAACTTGAGGAACTCCTTGAGAAGGGTCATATTCATCCTAGTGTATCCCCTTGGGGTGCACTAGCCATCTTCGTTAAGAAGGATGGATCTCTCCGATTATGTATGGATTATCGATAGCTAAATAAAGTAACCATCAAGAACCGATATCCTTTGCCCAGAATTGATGATTTATTCGACCAGCTTCAGGGTGCCAAAGTCTTTTCCAAAATAGATTTGAAGTCAGGATACCATCAGCTGAGAATAGTGGAGAGTGATATCCACAAAACCACATTTCGCACTAGATATGGTCACTATGAGTTCACCGTAGTCCCATTTGGACTTACGAATGCCCCAGCAGTTTTTATGAGCCTCATGAATGGGGTGTTTCATACATTTCTAGACCATTTTGTTATTGTGTTTCTCGATGATATACTGATATATTCTCGAAATGAGAAGGAGCATGAGGAGCACCTGAAACAGGTATTGCAGTGTTTGCGAGATAACCAGTTATTTGGCAGTTTGTCGAAGTGTGCTTTCTTTTGATCAGAGGTCAAGTACCTTGGGCACGTTATTTCCGGTGATGGGATCTCAGTTGACCCATCAAAGATTAGGGCTATTATGGATTGGCCAGTGCCAACCAGTGTGACAGAGGTCAGGAGTTTCATGGGCTTAGCAGGGTATTACCGACGTTTTGTCGAGGGATTCTCCAGAGTCGCACACCCTATTACTTCTCTTCAGCGTAAAGGGAAGAAATTTGAGTGGACAGAGAGGTGCGAGAAGGCCTTTCAGGAACTCAAGAAGGCACTTTCTAGTGCTCCAATCCTTTTTATACCAAATCCCACAGCTGACTTCATGGTTTGTACCGAAGCTTCACTAGAGGGTTTAGGAGCAGTTCTTATGCAAGATGGTAGGGCCATAGCTTTCGAGTCTAGGAAACTTAAGACTCATGAACTTAATTATCCCACTCATGACCTTGAGCTTGCAGTAGTAGTGCATGCACTTGTGAGGTGGAGACACTTCCTTTTAGGTCATCACTTCGAGCTGCATTTAGATCATCAGAGTCTTCAGTACATCTTCACTCAGCTGAACCTTAATGCACGTCAGAGGAGATGGATGGAGTTCTTGTGTGAATATGATTTTGACGTTCACTACATCAAAGGAAAGGAAAACGTAGTTGCAGATGCTTTGAGTAGGAGACGTCATGAGGTTTAAACCATATCTATGGGCACGGATTTGAGAGACCGTATACTACAGCACTTGCCAGAGGATGGATGGTATGCAGAGGTTGGTTAGGTAATACGATCTCAGGTTACTCTAGAGGGGAAATATGTGGATTATTCTTTGGAGTCCGATGGACTGTTACACCACAGAGGGCCCATTTATGTACCTTCCTTCGGAGGGTTGTGAGAGTTCATTGTCATGGAGGCTCATAGAGCTCCTTATGCAGCGCATCCCGGAGTTAAAAAGTTGCATGCTGATTTGAGGCAGTTATATCATTGGTCGGGAATGCGGTAGCTCATTGCTGAGATAGTAGCTCGATGCCTCGAGTGTCAGAGTAAAGGTGGAGCACCACCATCCAGGTGGGTTGCTCCAGTCTCATGCTATACCAAAGTGGAAGTGGGATACTATATCCATGGATTTCATCATTGGTCTTCCTATGTCTTCTCGTCGCCATGATGCTATATTGGTGACAGTTGACAAGTTGACCAAAGTAGCTCACTTTTCACCAGTCCGTACTACTTTCATAGCTCCAGTAGTAGCACAGGTATTCTTGCAAGACATTGTTAGACTTCATGGCATGCCCCGCAAGATTATTTCTGATAGGGATTCTCTTTTCACTTCTTCCTTTTGGAAGTCATTACAAGCAGCTATGGGCACTAAGCTCAATTTCAGTACAGCCTATCACCCAGAAACAGATGGTCAGACAGAGAGGGTCAATCAGGTGTTAGAGGATATGCTTCGCATGTACATCATGGATCATCAGACCTAGTGGGAGGAGTATCTTCCCTTAGTGGAGTTTGCCTTTAACAATGGGCATCACACTTCTTTGGGGATGCCACCCTATCAGGCACTATATGATAGGCCTTGCAGGACGCCCTTGAGTTGGGATTGCATAGAGGACAGAGTTGCTATTGATCCTGAGATAGTTCGGGATATGAAACAGCAGGTGAATTGATTAGGAAGCAACTTGGAGAGGCTCAAGATAGACAAAAGAAATATGCTAATGCAAAGAGGATAGATCGTAGCTACTTGGTTGGAGACAGAGTCTTCTTGAGAGTGCAACCGCATAAGAGTCCAATCCATTACGGAAAGGGTTCTAAGGTTGCACCTCACTTTGTAGGACCTTTTGAGATTCTTGAGAGGATAGGCCCAGTTGCCTACGATGTGTTTCATGTATCAATTTTGAGGAAATATATCTATGATGAGTCTCATATTTTAGATTGGGATGCCTTGCAGGTGGAGTCGGACGGGAGACTAGCTTTGGAGCCCATTCACATTTTGGCACGCCGGACGTTGGCCCTTCGAGGTCGAGAGCTAGACCAGGTTAGGGTCCAGTGGGATTGTTATGATGAGGTTATGGCTTCATGGGAGGACGCAACATGTATGAGATCAGAGTACCCCCACCTCTTTGATGAACTCTGGGAGGAAGTTCATGCCTAGAGGGGGAGGGTGTGAGGCCTCACCTCGACTCAGTCTGACATTTCAGTGATTTTTATATTGAGACAATTATGGATACTTTATTTTGATGCATTTTGGAATTTAGAACTTATATGATTTCAGGATTTGCATAACATTGCTATAAATTGATGATTTATTTATATGCTAGATGAGATAGAACACTACATGATTTTTGAATAAGATGAAATTGCGGTGATAAATTTTGTTATTGATTTTGCAGGACTTTACTATGATAATAGAATTATGATGTATGTTTAAGTTTATGAGAATTGGGATGAATTGCTTATGAGAAATTGCTTGGATAAAAGATGTATTTAATTTGTTGAGATGTAAATTGCATGCAAGTGATGATGTGTATTATTATTCCTTTGAATTATATTATATGTGGATATTTCAAAGTACTAATGTGTAAATTGAGATGCGCAGGAAGTTCTCCATGTGACCATGGAAATTTACGGAGAACCAAACCTAGACTTATGTATGTTTGTAAGCTAGGGGTTGTCCATTTGGAGAGACAACACCCCGTTTGTGTTGTATTTTATTCGTAACAGCATATGCTGCATGTGTGTTAAATGTATTTAATTTACTTGTGTAAAATCCACAAGAGACGATTTCATGTTTTAAAATTGTAAAAGTGTTTTCTTTGTGTCACCTGACACGTGTGGATTTAAGTTTAAATTTTATTTTTGTCTCTTGGTGGGAAAGTGTTCAACTATAGTTTTTTTCAATTAATATAACGTGATGTCATAAATACCTTGGGTAAAGAATCTTTGGGGTGGTCAACATAGGTTTGACCCGAAAATAAACTTCAGAGGGGTTTAAAATGGGTTAAATGAACACCTAGGGGTAGTTTAATAGGGTTTCCTAAAGCCCATAAGGTATACCTAAGGGTTAGGGGTAATTTTAGGCAAGTTTCTACTCCTAAGTGACCTTTTAGACACTCTAAAATTTGACTTTTCTGAGTTGTGCGAAAATTGAAATTAGAAGATTGAACCTAGTTGTAAACTTTCCTTTTCGAATGAGAGTTCTCTTTCCCATTCTGTCTTACCTTCCTCTTTAGTTTTTACAAACTTGTGAGAACTAAGAGAATGAGCTTCTTAAGCAAGAATTTGAAAATTTGAGGGTAATCACCCACTCTCCATTTTTGGAGACGAGAAATTTTGAAAAGAATAGAATAGATTGGAATAGTAAAAAAACTTTGGCTAAGGGTAGAAGGAGAAGATCCGTGGAATTGGGCAGCTCTTCCTCAACCATACTAACCTACCTTTGGGCAGATTAAGGTTGGTTACATTCTTCTTAAAATGACTTCTTTTTGCATGTGTTTGAAAGTATGTTGGTGTAAGAAATATGTTTCCTTGTATGTTCTGTTTGGGTATTTCATTTGGTATTTGTATTTTGTTTTGTAAATGTTTTGGGAGTCTTCAAGACCTCTTACTCTTGGGAGAGAGGGGGATCTTGTGGGTGGTAGTAGTGACAACTCTCGAGTGAGAGACTCTCATTTTGAGAGCGATCACAAGGGATTTTTGTGTGATCCTTGCTGCATGACCTGTTTGTGCAATGGGGGTCATAAGGAGGGATATAAGGCTAGAATGCCTTGGGGGGCATAAGTAATAAGGGGTTGAAAATTCTTGATGTAATTGTTGTGCCATGATGTGGCTACATGTTTTCCATACTTGCGGTTCTCCTCAGGGTATTGGTCCACTACCACCCTTAAAAAGGTCATCACCAAAGTGTGGTGCAGTGTAGCCAGGATGGGAGTGTATTTGAAATCTGTGTGTATTTTGTCTTCTATGTGTTTGCATGTTTGTATCCCGTCTAGGGCTTGGTTCTCCGAGCTCGGGGGTGGCTACCAGTTAGCCTAGGCTGGGAGGTGAGCACTCCATGGTCAATGTTGTGATTTAATATGCAGGATTGTCGGGAGAAAAGAATAGGTCAAGTGGAAAGTTGCAGGAGTTATTGTTGCAAGAATTTATTTGCAGCTATATTTATTAGTGTTAAAAGTAGAAATATACCCTCATTCATTGAAATGAGAGGCTAATTGTAAATTTGAAATAAAGGCGTGAGATTAGTTATTGTTATTTAGATAAAGAAACATCTTGTAAACTTTGCAAAATACCTTTAGGATTGTAAAAAGATAGATATATTCATCTTTCTCTTTGAAAAGAAATATTTTTGAAATGCATGCAATAGTCATTGAAATATGAAAATCAGTTTTATTTAATTCTGTGTTTTTCTTTTTACTGTGATTTTGTCTTCATTTTAATTGCAGATATTATGAGTTGTAGATGTTGATAGATTTTAAATTAAAAAAAAAAAAAAAGGAAAATATAATATCTAATTAGTTGCTGTAATAATTGCAGAATTCAGTAATTTATCTATTGTAGAAAGAAATAAGTATTCCTAGATTATTATCCCCAAAGTCAAAATAAAATCATATATCTGATGTGTTCATGATAAATTGATTTGCAGTAAATTTTTCCATTCTTAAGCATTTAAAATAAAATAAAATAGAAAAGGCATAAGTTAGATTTGCATGCATATTGTAGGTCGAAAATAAATTATTTATTTCTGTTTTCTATAAAAGCAATATAGTAGAAAGAAGTTCGAAAATTATTAACCCATCTATATCCTCTTCATCTAAATCAAAATACGAGAGCCTATTTACTTTAATTGGATGTCTTATGGAATTTATAAATCCATACCAATATGTTATTGGGGGGCAGTTTGCATGTATATCATTATAAATATGTTTAAAAGAAAATAAAATAAAATGCATTGAATATATATATATATATATATATATATATATTAGAATAAAAAAATTACATAAATATAAAAATAATTATAACTTTTTTTTTTTTTTTTAAAAGGGGTTTTTTTTTTAGTATTGCCATAGGGTCGAAGCCACTGTGTGGACACACAGTGTGGGCCGCTGCAGCTCCCACTGTGTGGACACATAGTGGAGCAGCGGGTTCCACTGTGTGGACACATAGTGGAGTGGCGGGTTCCACTATGTGGACACACAGTGGAGCCCCCATCACCCCTCCTTTGATCTGCGAACTTCACCATGGCCGTCGCTCGATGAGTTTCAGCCCTGCACAGTCCGAGCCAAAATAAATGAAAGGTACAAATATATATATATATATATATATATATATATATATATATATAATGGTATGCCCTAACCCAAAGCTTGGGGTTAGGGCAAACAAAATATGATTAGGGTAAAATAATAAAATATCCTAAGGGAAGCTTCATTTTTATACTTTAAAAAAAAAAAAAGAAAGGGGTTTATTGAGATAGGTTTTTTTTTATAAGGTTTGCATGGGTAAAACCCTAGGAAGTTTTATTTACATTATATATATATATATATATATATAAGGTTGTCTTTACATAATTATGTTTTGTATTAATGTAAATAGGTAGAAATGGTTTGAGTTAAATTGTTATGGAATTAATATTTGAATTTTCAAATAGTATGAATTGATTTAAATTAAATATTGGAGAAGTAAATAACTATTTAAACTTTAATAGCTTGAGAAGTTTTTAAAATAAAATTAAATATTTCTAGATTAACTATTTATGGGAACTTGAAATTAAAAGCTAGGAGGTTTAGCTTGATTATAACTTGGTTGTCTATGGGGACAAATTAATCTATTGGCTAGGTATCTTGTGAAAATAAATTTAAATCGTCTAGTATTTCGCAAATAAATTTTAAATTAATTTCGTTACTTGATTTAATAACTAAATTAGCTCGACTATAGTTTTGACAAAATACATTAGTGCATGTCGTGTTAGTGAACTTTTTGTTATCTAGTTATTTAAAAAAAAAAAAAATCATTCCGTATTTGCCCTAAATTTTGGGCATGACATTGTCTCCCTTGCATATGATTTGTTTGGGTGATAAACTTCACCATTCTACTTACAATAGTTTTATTAAGTCTCAAATATAGGGATCATAACTTATTAATGATGCAATGAAAGTCCTTCATGAAGGACTTCTAGAAGTATTTTTGGACGAGTCTTTGTCAAGTGCAGAGAAAATACAATTGATACTTAATGGATTTAAGGAACATGCTTTCAAATTGGAAGCCAAAGTTTTGAAGGATGTAGAGAAGAAGGTGGAAGAGAAAAGACTAGAATTTTTGGTAATTAGACATGCAACAACACATATCCAACTACAAGAAAGCATAAAAATTTTTTTAGAAAAGTGTAAAGGATGTAGTGGTGGCATACATGTTTTAAAGACAATGGCCTAAATATAATAAGGATATTAAGGCTCACATAGCTATTATAGCATCATAAATTGTACAACTATCCAATACTATAGACATGAAGAATGATGCAGAAGGAAACAGAAGGCTTCAAATAGAAAACTTGTACATGCAACTAAATCCATTGACTAATCAGAAGAACAAAATTAAGAAACGGTTCGATCATTTGAGAGATGTTGTAGACTTGCAACTCACCAGCTACTTAGTTTTTGTAGGTAAGAATTTCTTTTGTTTTGGTTATGGTTGTGGTGTTTGTAGGGAGACATTTACAAATTTATATATATTTTCACTATTTAATGGTTTATGGGTTTGTAATGGTAATTTAATGTTCTTTCATATTTTTGTATAGATTCTTTATAATAGCCTACTATAGTGATTTGTTCTATTATGGATAATGTTGTGGGTTAGATGGCTTTGTCATCGGTGCATGAAAGCATTGCATGAGTTCTACTTTTAAAAATTACATGAAACATTTTTAATTTATTTGATTCAGTGTTATTTGGAAAAAAAATTATCAATGATGTTTCCTTTCTGCAAGAACTAGGATCTTTCCATCAGATAATATGTAACATCCAATGACTAAATATTTTCTTTACAAATTCTTATTTTATTTAATTATCATCTAAGCATGAATTAAAATTTATATATGTGCAGAAGCAGAAGATACAAGTTGAAGACTCGTGTGCAAGTAAATTTTGAAAAAGAAAGCAAGCAGACATTATCTTGAATGACATGGAAACAAGCTCATCAGCTACCTATAAGAGAGAAATTGGCGAAAAGAAGAGGAAAGTGTTAAAGGGTGATAAATACATAGAGAGTATGCAATACAAACAAACAATGTCTGGAGTGTGTGATGTGACGTCTCTAATTTATGTCTAGATGGACTAACTAGTTTTGGAATTCCTGGGAAACCTATTGGGCCACACTTGGAGGAAATAAATGTGTTCATGCAAGGGCCACCTTTTTTCTATTATGAGAATGATTCTTTTGCACCGAAGGATATTTGGAAGACAATATCCAAAAATTTCTATAGTGTGGAACGAGAGTTGGTGGATTCGAAGTACTTTTTGGCTTCCAGAAGACCAAGAGGTTATGTACACCATCTCGCAATAGAAGGGAGATTTCAAGCATTACCTCTCCCCCCATTACTATTCAGGAAGCACTTCCTCAGACAAAGGACTATTGGCATCCATGGGATCAAAGAAAAAAATTGAATTGCATACTGTAGACGATGTGGTGGTGTCCTTCGTGAAGAACTTTGCATTAAAATTGAAAATTCACGAGGGAAACTGCAAGATAGTGAACATAAATACATTCTTGAAAAGTGCAAAGAATGGAACTTTGTTTGGGTGGGGCCAGGTCAGGTGGTTCCTCTAGAGGTTGATGAGATAGAAATAATATTAGGATTTGAAAAAGATCACACTCGTGGAACTTCGTGTGCGACTGATCGATTGCGTTGTTTGGGTAATATTGCATTCCAAATAGATACAGTTGCATACCATTTATATGTCTTGAAAGAATTTTATCCTGATGGCATTAAATTAAAGTACTTTCTCTTCTATCTGGTATTGGTGGAGCAGAGGTTGCAGTGCATTGACCTAGGATACATATTTCCGCAGATACAACACAAGTTAAATGTATCCTAGGTCGATGCAAAGCAACCTCTGCTCCAAAGATCACTAGAAACTAGAGAAAGAACTTTAATTTAATGCCATCAGGATAAAAGGCTTTAATCAAAACTGATAAATGGTATGCAACTATATCTTTTTGGAATGCATTACCCAAACAACGCAATCGATCAATCGCACATGAAGTTCCACGAGTGTGATCTTTTTCAAATCCTAATATGATTTCTATCTCGTCAACCTCTAGAGGAGCCACCTGACCTAGCCCCACCCAAACCAAGATCCATTCTTCCCACTTTTCAAGAATGTATTTATGTTCACTATATTGCAGTTTCCCTCATGAATTTTCAATTATAGTGCAGAGTTCTTCACGAAGGACACCACCACATCATCTAAAGTCTATGCAATTCAATTTTTTTCTTTGATCCCATGGAGGCCAATAGTCCTTTGTCTGAGGAAATGCTTCCTGAATAGTCATTGGGGGGGGGAGCTAATTCTTGAAATCGCCCTTCTATTGGGAGATTGTGTACATAACCTCTTGGTCTTCTGGAAGCTGGAAAGTACTTCGACTCCACCAACTCTGGTTCCACACTATAGAAATTTTTGGATATTTCCTTCCAAATATCCTTCAGTGCAAAAGCATCATTCTCATAATAGAAAAAAGGTGGTCCTTGCATGAACACATTGATTTCCTCCAAGCCTGGCCCAATAGGTTTACCAGGAACTCCAAAACTAGTTAGTCCCTTTGGACATAAATTAGAGATGTCACATCACACACTCCAGACATTGTTTGTTTGTATTACATACTCTCTATTTATTTATCACCCTTTAACACTTTCCTCTACTTTTCTCCAATTGCTCTCTTCTAGGCAGCCAATGAGCTTGTTTCCATGTCATTCAAGATAATGCCTACTTGCTTTCTTTTATGAAATTTACTTGCACATGAGTCTTTAGCTTGTATCTTCTGCTTCCACACAAAAATAAATTATAATTCACGCTTAGATGATAATTAAATAAAATAAGCACTTGTAAAGAAAAGATTTAGTCATTGGATGTTACATATTATTTGATGGAAAGATCCTAGACAATTCTTGGAGAAAGGAAACATCATTGATAACCTATTTTTGTGAATAACACTGAATCAAATAAATAAAAAATGTTTTATGCAAATTTTAAAAGTAGAACTCATTCAATGCTTTCATGCACCGATGACAAAGCTGGCTGACCCACAACATCTGATACCGTCAGAATTCTGATGACAACTAAAGAAACATCTAACAAGGATGTTGTATATTAGACATCACTTCCTTGTCGAATAGTCATTGAGGAGCAAACATAGCATCCATCGGAATTCTGACTGTAATCCGTCGAAATGTTTGGTCGGGGGAGCAAATATAGCTGTCATCGAAAGAGTTCATAACGTTGTCGGAATTCTAACGCAAATGGCATCATCAGGAAGACCGACGATGATTTTTCGATGGTTAAATTGGTCAGAAGTCTGACGTGGTGTCGTCAGACTATTGACAATTGTCCATTGGAAATTAGGCCCAAATGTACTAGTGAGTGCCTCAGATAGGAAGAGGGGGGATGGAAAGAGAGAAAGAGAGATTGAGAGATAGAGAGAGCCTGAGTGAGAGGGAGGAAGGGATGGAAAGAGAGTAAGATGTCATAGAGAGGGATGGAGGAAGGGAGGGGTTGAGAGAGAGAGGTGGGGATTGAGAGAGAGAAAGCTCAAGTGCAAGAAAAAGAGGGATGGAAAGAGAGGGAGAGATGAGAGAGAGAATACTAATACAAGCATGTTGATTATGGAAATTTGACAAGTCTAAAATTTATATGAATACTCTAAAAACTAGAATCTACATTATAACTCCTAGAGATTTGAAACCACTCTTAAACATCCTACCAGTGTATACATATTTTATAACTTAAAGTAGAAGAATTATACGTTATACTTCATGTATATATTTGAAGAGAGAGAGTGAAAGAGAAAGACAATTTGCACTTTTCAAAATGGAAATGCATTTGTCAAAATGTAATTCATGCAAATTCCATTTGGTGCACTCCAAATTTGGTGCTCGCCTTATTTGGTGCACACCATATTTGATGCTCACTTTATTTGGCACATTCCAAATAGATTTGGTGTGGCCAAACCTTACGTTTGGCATGCCAAATTTGGCAAGCACCTTATTTGGCATGCGCCAAATGTCTACTTTTAGGCAAAAAAATGGCATCTTTTGGGTATATATAAAAATGTCTTATACTTAAAAATGTTATATTTTATGTATATATTGCATTGTTGAATAGAGAGAGGGATTGAAAAATTGTTAATGCAATACATTTGGCATGCACCAAATAGAGCGCACGCCAGATGCAAAATTTGCATTTTTTTAATTTGGCGCACACCAAATTTGGCACGTGCCAAACTAATTGCCCAAGCCTTAGGCTTGGATTTTCCTTGGGCATCCAACATAAAGGATTGGATGTCCTTCTTAGGCCTAAGATGTACTTTTTCAGAAAACATACAAAATTTTCACACATTTTTGTTCCTACTCCCCATCAAGTTTGCACGTGTTTCAATACAAACAAAAATAAACACCATGACAATGTCAAGTTCTCTCTTAGATGTCAAGCCATATAATTCCTTTCTCCTTTTGATTATGTTAACGTCTTCATCTCTAATTTCTTTTGTTAGTGTGTCTGTATTTTGTCAAAAGCCAACATGCCATATTTTGGGCATGGATTTTTATTCGTTTATTGAATTTTTACAGCAAATTACATTTTTAGAAACTAGATGTTAGTTCCAACCGGTGCTGAGAGGGGAGGGGTGAATCAACACCTTATCAAATTTCACAATTAAAAACTTTAACTCTAATCTTGCACTTATTCAATATTCATCAATATATATAAATATTGTAGAAGAATATGCATGCATGAAAATGATATACAGTGACACCAAGATTATCTCATGGAAACCCAAATGGGAGAAAACCACGGTGTGAGTAGGAAGTCATAAAATTTGTACTCTTCTAGAGTATTCCCAGTAAGGAGCCATCCCTGTTAGGAGATTAAAAAGACACTATTAGGTGCCACCTAGTTAAGGGATTTTGTTTAAGTCTTGTTAGTGCATTTACCCTATTAAAGGTAGCCTAATTAAAGGACTTAAGAACATCAATTAAGATGTCACCCGGTTAAGGGATTTTACAAAGGGACCCGTTAAAGTCCACCTGGTTAAGGGATTTATGTTGCAATGGTTAGAAAGCAACAAAAGGATGATCTGCTAAATTAGCTACTGATAGCTTGATCAGATCACAATGTAAATCACACTTTGTATGCACCGGTTGTGTCTTCTCTGCACAACACCGGTCTTCTGACCTTCAGCTCTACACTTTGTCGATCCTCTGACCTTCACCTCTACACTCTACTGGTTCTCTGTCCTTCATCTCTACACTCAACCAATTCTCTATTCCTCAACTCTACACTTAGTCATTCCTCTATCCCTCGGCTCTCCACTCAGCTGATCTACCTCACACACTCTCTACTCTACTCAATCCTTTTAGCACTTCCTCTCACTCTTCTCTTCACTTTGGATCACCTTCAAGTATTTATGAATGAACTCAAGAATACTTTATACATTTTCTGTCATCACCTCAATCAAAGAAATCATAGATTTCAAAAGATTTCAAATTCAAAATTTTCCCACTCTTTCTCTGTGTGCCCTGCAACAACTCTGCCAAGTGTTCAACGAATTCTGCCACCACATCCCCCAAAAATAGTAACTTCTAGGTCAAGTTTAGTCATTAAGGTGTGAACCAGAAAATGCGCAGGTAATCATGGCTTGACTGCATGATAATTGAAGTTGACCTCACCAACTTGTGATTCCACATAGACACAAGCTCACCAACTCACCTTTCGCCACTGCAACTGAATAACTGATCACCACTCTATGATTTATGGCGATAACCTATCTTATTTCTGTCATATCGGTGTACCAGTATGCCACTGCACTTCTATATTATTGGTTCATCCTTTGATTTCCAGTTTGTGGTGCTATAATCAAGTCTCTTTCTCTATTTTCCAATGAGGTTTCAGTTTGTACACAACCTCAAGCCTTCTTTCCTAAGTCACCTTTTGTGACTTCATCATCATCAAACTGACCAGCCTAAAGATTTGACCTCAACACCAATCTTCTTGAGTGACAAACTGGTTAGCTTAGTCTGTCTTCCCTTGAGCTGATTGAACTTTGGCCATCTGTCTCTTATGTTGTTTCCATGTGTTTACAAGTGTTCACCTTTGCTTGCTGAAATACACCACTCTACTGATACCACTTCACTGGTCAGTGTTAGACATAAATGACAAATCTTAGCTCATATACCAGTTCTCTAGATTGATCGGTTTTTTCAATGCCAACACTAGACTCTATTTTGCACAATTTTAAAAAGAAAAAAAAATGATTTTTAATTAGTTTTCACAACTTTTAGGGGGGAGTATGCTTAAAAATCTATTTTTCAAGATGTGTCCACTTCAAAAGTTAGTAAAAAATCATATATTCATTAAAAAATTAGCCAAAAAATCTGTCATAAACTACATGGTGTTAGCTAATTTCTCACTAGAGCAATTTTAAAATTTTTAAAAAAGGTTGACATTTTAGGGGGGGCACACTAGGTGCTATGTTATGTTTTTTTCTGAAAAAAGTAGGATCACTTTGTGTGTTCCCCTTTTTGAAACCTTTAATCTCCACCATTTTTAAAAAAAAATAGTATTTTAGAAAGTAGACTTGGATTACTACAACTCTTGTTCTTGCTACATCATATTTTAAGTGTAACTATCTTCATTTTCTTGTCAAAGTTCAAACTTTGCTGATTTGAAAAAACAACTAGCATCTTAAGACCCTTTATGGTCATCCATCTATGTGCACTTACCCATGATTTTGTTCATAACTTAACCCCTTTCAAAATTAAAGTTTCAAAGTAGGAAGACATGCACATGAGGAACAAATTAGATCGAATATCAACTTTTATTATCAAATTGTACAATAATTGTGTGTCCATATACAAAAATGGCATAAACAACAACTTAAACAAAGTTTTATAAAATGTGGCATATGTCATCTCAAGATATATACAAAATATGCATGCCATATAACTATGTATGAATCCCAAAATGTCCACAAGTGACTACTACATATCTCTAGCACCTCTTAAACTTATGGGAGATTATTGAAACAAAACCTCTTCAAAGTATTTTATGCTCTGAAGATACCTACCTGATAAAAATTCAAACTACAAGTTAGATCAATTATGTTGTATAATTTAGAATTGTCAAATTAACATCAAAATAAATATATATTGAACTATAAATTCTCTAAAATTGAATTCTTGATTACCTCAAGTCTACGTCTTTTCTTTGAAAGACATTCTACATATGGTACTCTTTGTTGCAAATGTGAAGATGTTTGATACATGTCAGTATGGTTGTCATTGATTGTCATGGATGTCAACATATTGATTCTATGTTTCAGTGTTTGTTTTCTCTCTGCCTTGTTGATATGGTGCATATGTGTTCATGATATGTTGTTGGATATTGCCTTGAGATATTACTCTCATGTTTTGGAGCTCTAGAAGTTGTGCTCTGAAAGTCTATGCAGTGAGGATGTTTTATGGTAGAGGTTGTAGTGCTTTGTGTTCCTTTGCATTTCCAGTTCTATTGATGAAATTTAAGATTTATGTTATTGATATGTTTATCTTTTCTATTCTGATTTAGCACGTGTTGGTGTGCTCCAGAGTTGTGGTTATGGATTTGATCAATTCGGGTCTGTTTGACCTCAGATGCTCTACCTTTTTCTCTAGTATTTGTGGCATTTGGATAAAGTGTTGTTGCATCATGATGTGGTCCACTTCTCATTCCTTTCCACCATGAGAATGCTTAGTGAAGACCTATTTTTCAATTGTGTTTCTTTATCTCCCTGGCCGACTTGAAAATTCTATTTTAGAGATCAGTATAAATGAATAATGATTGTACATAGGAATATATAGAATAATTTGGATTGGAAAGAAGATTTATGTCCTATTGGTTTGTGTGAGGTTATGTTTGGTTGAAATATTCCCCTTAATTTTTTCCCAATTTTTTCCAATTACAAGCACCAGAGGCACCCATTAGGATTAGAAAATGATAATCAACAACACTACTGAAAGTAACCATTCCACTTTCTTATCACCAAGAGCCCAATGTGGGAAGGTGAGAGAATACATATGGTGATATGGGGATCATTATCTCAATGATCAACTAGAAATTACAATGCAAAGTACAATGTTGGGAAGCAAGCCAACCCCTTCTGCTTATCCGGTAGGTGAGAGATTTCAACAGCACTATGGCAGTATGACCAGCCAATTACATAATCCAAGAAATTGAAATAAGCAACAATCACTTGACCACTTGTTCAGTGGGAGGACTCAAAATGAAGATTACAATCTACTCAGTCGCTTATTCAGTGGGAGGATAATATTACAATAAAAAAAGATATGCAGCAAAGCCAGCCTCTTCCACTTATTCAGTAGGTAGTTAGTTACAATCCAGAAAGAAATATATGTTAGTACTACTAATCAACTTTACAATATATAGCATGATATTTTAAAGTAAGAACAACATTGTCCATTGTTGCAAATGATGATATAAGCACTCCCAAAACCAACACAAACCAACCACACCAAAAACACACTCCACACTACAATTTTCAGAATCTAAAATACAATAACAACAAGCTGGAAACTCAGATCAGCAACTTCAAACCACATCAAAATGCTCACAACTCCACTAATACTCAACGGATTGAGTCAAAATTGATTGCATACAAAAGCTAAGAGGTAGTTATATAAGACTAACAAACTACAACAAACCCACCCAAACAATTTTGGCACACATTCCAAGATGACACCAACATAGTACGGCTAGGGTAGAAGTATGATATGCAATAATTGTTGGCATTATGGATGAATTGATTATGTGTGGCATTGATGTTTTGTCATTGATGTCAACACTAGTTGTTACTAGCAGATAGATTTACACTGGCTGATGTGGATGGTTACCAATAGATAGGTTACCAGTATAAGATCTAGTGTTACCGACAGAAGAGATTATCTGGTTGGCACTTCTGACATGTTTTGGATCAGTAAAGTATATTGGATTTCATGAGTTATATGCTCCATGAGCATGTTTTGGTCAGTTGGTATTGGCTTGGTAATTGGATGTTATCACACACTCTAGTAAACCCTTATCGAAACTGGTTTAAGGCTTTACCAACAGAGCTTTCATTGAGGAATCATGACAGGATGCACAATTGGTGTTGGTGCAGCTTCTTCGAGGATTTCAGGATGTTGAAAATGTTTGTTGATTGTGCTTCAATTGCTTGAAGACATTTCTTTGGCATGGTAGACCCAGAATAGGTCTAGTACCTATCTAGGTTATGGACTGGTATCATGCTAGCGTGTACTCTACACGTTACCTGGATGATTCGAGATGTTTTATGGATTTTTTATTATTATTTTGGTCTTAATCTGACATGGCATGTCATTGTAATAAGGAATTATGTAATGATATTATTATAATATCTTTAGGTGGCCGACCTAATTTGTTTAGGCCTTGGGATTTGTATAAATAAGAGGTAGAAACTCTTTGTAAAAGTATCATGGTTATTGGAAAGGTCATGGTCAAGGAATATAATGTGTGAATATTGTAATATCATTCAAGCAGAGGATTTGATCGATCATTGGTGAATGGATTGGACTCAGAAGAGGATTTAGTCCTCTGGCATTGAGCTTAACCGAGACTGTAATCAGGCATAGTAGATGCTATTTCTAGCAGTTCACTCTATTTGATTATTGTCCATTTATCTTGAGAATTTTGTAGCCTATCTGTAGTCAGTGAAACTCTTTTTTAATGAGCAGTATGCTCTAGGCAGTGCGCCTTCCTGCAAGTACAGGCCCCTCCTTGTAACACATACTTTCTGCAGAAGTATCATCTAGTTGTGGGTAGGCTTCCCACCATGGTTTTTCCCTTTCCAGGTTTTCCACATACAAATCATGGTGTTATATGGTATGATTTCTTTACATTGATTATCTGGTTAATTGTTAAGTTGTATGGTTTACCAGTATTTGTTTCTACCGGCATCTATTTGTGCTTTACCAGTACTTGATCTGTTTAAGGTTATATTGTGGATTAAAAGTTATAATCTGTTAACAATTGATTCACCCCCCCCCCTCTTAGTTGTTCACCTGTTATCCTAACAATTGGTATCAGAGCTTTGGTCCTCTTTTGTAGAAGCTTAACCACTTGAGGTAGATCCTATGGCAGCTAACACTTCTAATCCACCGGTAGCTATTTTCAGAAGAGAAATTCCTAAGCTTGATGGAACAAATTATGGGATATGGAAAATTTGAATGGAGACTCATATTAGATGTCTTGGCAAGGATATTTGGGATATCACTGAGAAAGGATACACACCTTATGATCTGGCATCCGACAATCCTACTCCTGCAGATCTGGACAAGAATATTGAAAATGATTGTAGAGCTAGAGAAGCCCTCTTGTGTGCACTTACTAATCAACGGATTATGGGATTGACTGACAAATCATCGGTTAAGGTTATATGGGACAAATTGCGAACTCTGAATGAAGGTGACTCTACTGTCAAAATTGCTAAACTTGATGGTTACCGGGTAAGATATGAAAACTTAAAAATGAAAGAAAATGAACGAAGTGTTGTGTTTATGGAAAGAGTAAATGAGATTGTTATAGGAATTCAATGTTGTGGAGGATTTCTAAGTGAAGATGAAATAGTTTCCAAAGCCTTGAGATCCCTTCCATCGGCTTACAAGATGAAGGCAACTACAATTAATGAGCTAAGAACAATGGCAAACACTTTAGTCAATAGAGACATTCTAATTGGGAAATTATCTTCTTTTGAGTTTGAAGAATTTGGATCTTCTGGAGTTGTAAAGTTTGAACCTTCTTTTCATGCATCATCATCAACATCTATTAGAAAAAGTGATTGGAGAGCCCTATAGGCAAAAGAACTAGAAGACATGAGGAAATAATATGAAGAGCTTGAGAAACTTGAAGCCTTATTTGCTAGAAGAGTACCTAAAGGTCCAACTGGAATTAAGTATGAAGGAAAAGCACATTTTAAATGTTTTGCATGTAATAAAATTGGTCATTTTGCATCTAGATGTCCTAAAAGGAATGCAAGGTTTGAGGAAAGAGTTAAGAAAACTTTTAATCCTAACCCAAACAGATATAGATTCAATAAAAACAAACAATACTACATAGCAAATGAGGAAGGAGTAACTTATGACTTTGGAGATGAACCGGCAGAAGACTCTGGTAGTGGATCCAACAATGGAAAAGAATGGGTGTTCTATGCTTTAAAGGAAGATGAACCTAAACCAGCTATCAAAAATGAAGAAAAGGCCCTAGCAGCAAAAGTTGAAGATAAGGATGAATGGGTAACTGATAGTGGATGCTCACATCATATGACTAGAGATAAAAGAAAAATTTTGTCCCTGCAAGAATACAATGGTGGTCAAGTCAGATTTGGAGATGACAAGGCATGTATGATCAAAGGTAGAGGTATTATTTCTTTGGATGGCAAGCATAATACTATTAACATCTATTATGTAGAAGGTTTAAGGCATAATCTTTTGAGTGTTGGTCAATTAGTTTATAAGGGTTTTTCAACTTCAGTTTAAGGATAGAAAATGCAAAATAATTAACAAGACTAGTTTAGAGATTGCAACCGGTATTCAGACATGAATTAATATCTTTCACTTGAACACTAGTAATAAGACATTTTTGATTTCTCATATTGATGAGAGTTGGCTATTGCATAAGAGGTTGTGTTATGTGAATTTTGATTGTATTGTTTAGGTCAATTCAACTAAGGCAGTTAGAGATATACCTAAGATTATGAAGCCTCATAATCTGGTATGTAAGGAATGTCAATTGGGTAAGCAAGTCATAAGTTTTTTTAAGAGCATACATGATAAATATAATGATGTACTTGATTTGATTCACACTGACTTATGTAGTCCAGTAAGGACCAGAAGCTTTCAAGGTGAGAGGTATTTCATGTTTATTATTGATGACTATTCTAGAATGATGTGGGTGACTTTTCTAAGGGAGAAGTCTGAAACTTTTGAGAAATTCAAGATCTTTAAAGCGAAGGTTGAAACAAAAACTGGATTGAAAATTAAATGTCTAAGATCAAGTCATGGCGATGAGTTCACTTCTCATGAATTTAATAGCTATTGTGAGACAAATGGAATCCAGAGACAACTATCTGCACCTAGGACTCCTCATCAAAATGGAGTAGTTGAAAGGAAGAGCACTTATGGTGGAGCTTTCTTTCTTGGAAATAAATTGGTTTCATGGATAAGCCAAAAATAGTCATGCATTTCTTTATCTACTATAGAAGCTAAGTATGTTGCAGCAGCAACTAATTGCACTCAAGTTTTGTGAATGAAGTAAATGTTGAAGGATATCAGGGTAAATTGTAGTGAACTGGTAGTTATCTACTGTGATAACTCTGCAGCTATTGACATGTCTAAGAATCTGGTATTTCACTCTAAGGCTAAGTATATTTCAATAAAGTATAACTTTCTGAAGGACAAGGTAGAAGCAAAAGAAGTCAAATTGGTTTATGTGAACACTAAAGAATAGATTGCAAACATATTCACTAAACCGTTGTCTAAGGAATCATTTGAGTATTTGAGAGACAGGTTAGGGGTTTTTGCCCCTCTGGTAGAGACTTGATTGATGAAGTTTGTCATCAATCTGACATATATTATCAAAAACATTATTCATTCCGGCACTGATGAGTGGTGCTACTACTCAAGGGGAGTAGTCTACTTTTAAATTCAGAGGTTTATATCATTGCTTTGATATTTTTTCAAGATTTCGGCATTGATGTCAAAGGGGGAGTGATACTAATGTGAAAAATCATTCCAAACCTTACAGAGATATCATTCACAGGGGGAGAGCTATTGATTGATTGGTTGTCTTCCATAGGGGGATACTTGTTTGGCATCTCTTGGTACTTAGATGTTTTTCATATCTAGTGTTTCCATCAATGCCAAAGGGGGAGATTTTTGGCATTATGGATGAATTGAATATGTGTGGCATTGATGTCAATACTAGCTGTTACCGACAGAGAGATTTACACTGGTTGATATGGATGGTTACCAGTAGATAGGTTACCAGTATAAGATCTAGTGTTACTAGCAGAAGATATTATTTGGTTGGCACTTTCGGCATGTTTTGGATCAGTAAAGTATATTGGGTTTCATGAGTTATATGCTCCATGAGCATGTTCTGGTTAGTTGGTATTGGCTTGGTAATTGGATGTTATCATATACTCTGGTAAACCCTTGCTGACACTGGTTTAAGGCTTTACCGGTAGAGCTTTCATTGAGGAATCATGACAGGATGCACAATTGGTGTTGGTGCAGCTTCTTCAAGGATTTCAGGATGCTAAAAATGTTCATTGATCATGCTTCAATTTCTTGAAGACATTGCTTTGGCATGGTGGACCCAGAATAGGTCTGGTTCCTATCTATGTTATGGACTGGTATCATGCTAGCATGTACTCTACCCATTACCTGGATGATTCGAGATGTTTTATGGATTTGTTATTATTGTTTTGGTATTAAGACGACATGGCATATCATTGTAATAAGGAATTATGTAATGATATTATTATAATATCTTTAGGTGGTCGACCTAATTGGTTTAGGCCTTAGGGTTTTTATAAATAGGAGGTAGAAACTCTTTGTAAAAGTATCATGGTTATTGGAAAGGTCATGGTCAAGGAATGTAACATGTGAATATTGTAATATCATTCAAGCAGAGGAATTGATCGATCATTGGTGATCAAATTGGATTCAAAAGAGGATTTAGTCCTCCGACATTGAGCTTAACTAGGACTATAATTAGGCATAGTAGATGCTATTTCCAGTAGTTCACTCTAATGGATTGTTGTCCATTTATCTTGAGAAGGTTGTAGCCTCTTTTTAGTCAGTGAGACTCTTTTGTAATGAGCAGTACGCTCTAGGTAGTGTGCCTTCCTCCAAGTGCAAGCCCCTCATTGTAACACATACTTTTTGCAGAGTAGAGGTGCAGCTTCGCCTTGAAACCCGGTAGGCCTCCCATCATGGTTTTTCCCTTTCTAGTTTTTCCATGTGCAAATCATGGTGTTATATGGCATGATTGCTTTACATTGATTATCTAGTTACTTGCTAAGTTGTATTGTTTACCGGTATCTGTTTCTACGGGCATCTGTTTGTGCTTTATCGATACTTGATCTGTTTAAGGTTATATTATGGATTAAAAGTTATAATATGTTAACAACTGATTCACCCCCCCCCCCCCTCTTGATTGTTCACTAGTTATCCTAACAATAATAAAATAGAGACTCCAAATTAAAAATTATAAACTTACATGAATAATCACCTAGAGCACATGGAAATAATGAGCCAATACCCAGAATGAACGGACACATGAGCGGAGAGATATGAATGAAAATAAGCTACATCCACACCAAATTCAGCAACCTAGAACACACACAGCACTCCAAAAATCAAAAAATTCAAACACACACTTGCAATGAATCCATCCATTCTTCTGAGTGAAGTACAGTCCCAAATCTAAACTAGTCGCTATCTTTCAAGCGAGAAGCTAAGCATACAGTCTAGGAGGTAAGAATTCCTCAAAGGATTACAATAGCACTTCGTTGTAATATTCATGGATACTCAAAAATGAGAGTCAAGGTGCATATTTATAACTTTCTTCCTAAGTCGAACTTCCTTTCCCTCCAATATGGGATTAAACATCCAAATTTGAATCTCCTTTATTTCGTATTCATTTTATTTCATTTCACTTCCTCCACAAACTACCCAAGGGATAATAATATTTCATTTAGAAACCAAAGTATTTTCTCCCTTTAGTGGCTGCCCCACATAGACAAATATTAAGTCAATGCTAAGATATAATTTTTAATGAGAAAATACCTCAAAAGGGAT
The DNA here is from genome assembly GCF_030272615.1 of Cryptomeria japonica. NCBI lineage: Eukaryota > Viridiplantae > Streptophyta > Pinopsida > Cupressales > Cupressaceae > Cryptomeria > Cryptomeria japonica. Next base: position 184,082,135 of record NC_081409.1, read on the forward strand.
GTCCAACCCAACATTAAGATATTAATAATTTGAGCACCAAGTTGACCCCCCCCCCCCCCCCTTAATGTCATACCCAAGTTATGCCTAGGCCAAGGGGAAAGTAATAAAGTATTATAAAATACTTCAACTTCCAAATATTGAATACTACCAAAATGAGCTAAGGCAAAGGTACTGAACTACATTGCAAAAAATAATCATCTAAGTTCAAACATAGGATCCTGCCAAAAATAATGCTACCAAAAATAGCCACTAAGCTGAGCTGCAAAACCCCTACCAAAAATAGCACTACTAAAAATAGTACTTACTATAAATAGCATATTGCTAAAAATAGTAAGTGTTTCCAAAGTGATTTTAACCCCAATTTGAGCAGTTGTTGCACTTACTAAAAATAGTAAGTCCAAAAAAAGTCTTTAGATTGATTTGCATATTATACCATCACAAAGCTCTCAAAGAAACCCAGAGAAATAGGCTGCATTCACCTCCACTTACTAAAAATGGTAAGTTTGACAATCTTCATTGCTTGCTATGCATGTACCATCATTACATAGCTTTCCAAAAACCCAGAAGGAATTTGGAACCCAAATTGACAAACTCCAACATGCAAGTTTAGAAAATGCTGGAAGATCCTGCCTGAGGTAGGAAACCCTAATTTTTGCTTCTGAGTAGCCTACATGTCTCCGGAATAGGGTAACGATCAACTGAGCTAATTAAAGATAAGAAGGGGACATTACATTGGTTGCAGATGTTTAGTATGGTTATGTGTTGATGTTGTTTGGTACCAGTGGCAGTGATCCTAAGGTTTCTTCTGGCAATTTCAGTTGTATGGCAGTTGTGCATCAGTCGTGGATTCTTTCTTTATTTGTTTCTTCTAGGCAGTGAGACCTTCTTTCTTTTTTTGGTGGTTTTATTTGGGTGATGAACCCACCTACAGTGAGCATTCTGGTAGTGGTCCATATTTGTAAAAATTACCTTAACTGGTGTCACCCTAATAGGTGTTTCCATATTAAGAACTAACATTCTCTATGGTTTTTTCCCTTCTTGGGTTTTCAATGTCATATCTGGTGTTTTTTGTGTATTTTTTCATGTTTATATCTACTTATGGTTAAGTAATATGAGATTGGTCTACTGAATTTATTTTTTGTGGGAAAAGTAAAATATTTTAATGTACAACTAATTCACCCCCCCTCTTGGTTGTTCGGGATATTCAACAATGGTATCAGAGCTTTGGTTCCTAGAAAGTGAGACTAACCACTCAAGGAGATCAGATGGCACAAATTAACTATTCCTAATTCTGAAGGATCTTATGATAGTTTTTGGAGAGTGAACATGCGAGGATATTTGATTTCTATGAGTTACAAGACTTGGAAAGCTATGGAAACCAAGTACGTGCAGTTGGCAAATGTACCTACTACACCAGATGAGATTGAAGCCTATGAAGCAAGTGAGCAAGTAAGGTATGCTATCTTTAGTGTCTTATCTAAAACTGAATTCATGAAGGTTGTTGCATAGATACTGCTTATGAAGTTTGGAAAAGATTGAAGAATATCTATGAAGAAAATGATAGAGTTAAACTAGCTAAGATGTAGACTGCTAAAGACGTATATGAGAATTTGAGAATGGAAGAAGGTGGAGATATAACAAGATATTTTGAAAAGGTTCATAGTGCAGTAACTGATATTATAGATCTTGGTGGTGTTCTAGATGATGATAAGGATGTGATAGAGAAGATTATGAGCACTTTATCAGAATGTTACAATGACAAGATTTCAGCTATTGAAGAACCTTGTGATCCATCAAAATTTACCAAAGAACAGTTGTATGGAACCTTAACATCATTTGAGATGAGGAAGTTTGGTAAAGACAAATGAAAAACTAAGACAACATTTAAATCATTGAAGGCAACAGATGAAGATTCAAATGATGAGAGATTGGATGAAAAGGAAGCAAACTTTGTAAGAACGCTGAAGAGAGGAACAGACAAGTATAAAGGTATGCTACCTCTTAAATGTTGTAAGTGTGGAAATATTGTTTATAATGCATCTAGATGTCTCGAAAGAGGATCAAAACAAAACTTTAAGGAAAAAAAAGGAAACTTTAATAAGAAAGCCTACTATGTTAGAGATGATGGTGGTATTTCAAATGATGAGTTAAATTGTTTAATCTTGGTAGAAAAATATGGACCTAAACCTAGTAATAATTCTAAGATTTTTAAGACTATTGATTCAGCATTACATGTTAGAAGAGATAGAAATGAATAGTTGATTGATAGTGGATGTTCAAATCATATAACTAGTGACAAAAGTAAATTTGTAAAGATTAAAAAGTATGATGGCGGTTATGTTGGATTTGGAGATGATCAGACTGCTCAGATTGTTGGAATTGGTTCTATTAATTTTGATGGAAAGAATAACACTGACAATGTTTACTATGTGAAAGGATTACATCATAATCCCTTGAGTGTTGGGCAGATGTGTGAAAATGGTTACAAAATTATTTTTTAGGATGGTGGTTGTGAGATTCGAAAGAGATTTGGAACTGTTTATTAAATTTTCAGGTGTTTTGTCTTTGATGATAATGGTAGAGACATAATTGTCCATCGAAATGTGATTGACAGTTGAATCATAGTTATAGGATGCTCTGGTATAGTTGGTCTGCTCATCTATGGCTTTAGCTTTTCCCTTGTCATGTTTTGGGAATGGTTCTTTAAAAAATTTCAGGTTCTTGATTGGATGAGTGTCCTTCGATCTCAATGTCTCCTTTATCAATAAGATCTTGTATAATGTTCTTCAGCTGATGACAATTTCCTATTTTATGACCCTTTCTTTTGTGATATTTGCATTATTCATCATCATTCCACCAATTTGGTTTGACTTTTGGTTCGTATGGAGGATTGTCTAGAATTTTTATTATCTTGTTTTCCACTAGCTTCCTAAAAGCTGACTCAAGTGGTTATCCCAATGGGGTGTATTTCCTTCATGGTTTTGAAGTTTCTTGAGTATTCACATGGTTATTTGTAGAACTTGATCTAGAAAGAACAATTTTGGGTCATACTGTATTGGCATCAACAACACCATCATTTACTGTGTTCTTGTTTTTGTTCCAAAATCTTGGCTTGTCTTTTCCTTTAAAGTCCTCTTTGTTTTCTTTGAATATTTTGACAATTCCTTGCTCAATTAGGACCTTCTCTGTTGCTAAGCCTTTTTCAATAACATCCTTGAAAGTGGACAAGCAATCTTTCCTTAGATCATAACCAATGTCTTTGTTAACATTCTATGTGAACATCTCTACCATTTTTTTTTGTGGAATTTCACAAGAGCATCTGTTGGCTAGATTTCTCCATCTTTGTAAAAATGATGAAAAAGATTCTCCATCATTTTGCTTGGTGTTGCACAAAGTGGTGACTGATATATCTATCTCTATGTTGTATGAGAAATGTTGGATAAAAGCCTCTGCTAAATCACCTCATGACTTAATTCCAAGTGGGAGTTGGGAGAACCATTCCATAGCTTGATCACCTAAGCTCTGTGGGAATAATCTCAACAAATATGTCTCTTTTGATGCTACCTCAATGCAAACTATGAAGAATTGTCTTATATGTGCCTTAGGGTCTCCTTTGCCTATGTACTTATCAAACTTAGGTGTCACAAAATGTGTAGGAAATGGAGGCATTGGAATGTTTCTATCAAATGGATAAGGACATATGTCTCTCATTGTGTAAGTTGGCTTTGGTGTATTTGTGTCCTCCATTTTCTTTTGTAAGTCTTTTATTTGTTGTTCCAAATTGTTCTTGGGTGGAGACCAACTTCTTGGACAATATCCCATGCCTGAGCTACGAGGTGGAGGAGGAGGATATTGCATATATGGATGATATTGATCATACATATGTTCATATGGAGGAGGTCTATAGTGATGTTGCATATATGGACCACTTGGCATAGAGTCATGATCAGGAATGGAATATTTTTTTTGTCCATGTATACCATACTCTACAGGCATGTCATGAGTTTGTTCTAATGTGTTGCCCCCAAATTTGACGCGGGGTTTCCTTGTGTCCAAATTTTGATCATGCCTTTGGATGTCCTATTGCTTTGGTGGTTGGTCCTTAGCATTGGTATGTGATTGAGTATATTTTTCTGTATAAGACTTCCATAATGGTCTGCGAAGGTGAGTATCATATGCTTGACCATGTGTATGTGGGACCTCAGGTTTTTGAAACAAAGATGATGGTGATTCAGGCACAAGATGTGGTCCTCTATTGCCTCCACAATTAGGCCTCCTTTGATCCATGTTGAGTTGAGGTTATTGCAAAGGTCGATTTTCCATTATTTGAGACATGTCAAAATCATGAGGAATCTTGGCTCCACTTTGCGCCATTACTTGTAAGAAATACTGTCTATCTCTTCTCATTATTTCCTCAACCAATTGATTAAAATGGGGATCCATAATGGAGGCTTCCACTTCTATTGAATGTACGGAAAATTTTTCCATATTGTCATTGTGTGTATCATTGTTGTTTGTGTTATCCATGTTCTCAACATTTGGAATGTTTCTATAGGCATCCATGTCAGGTAATGTGGTATGATTAGAATTGAAGAAGACATCATTGTCATACTCATAGGCACTCATGTTTGTGGAATCTTGAGCCTCTTTAGTTTCTCTCCTTGATTTTTGGGAATGGGTTTCAACCATGAACTAGGTCTTGACCAAGATGTGTGAGACTAGATGAAAATGGAAAAGTATGGAAGACCAAGAGTTGGATGGAATGTAAATGAATCTGAGGTTTACTTGCAATGTCCAAAGTGTAAGACCAAGTATGTATGTAGTAGAGTAGGTGTGGCTTCCAAAGAGATGATAGTTTTTCTTGATGAGGTAAGTTTACCTTGACTCTAAGTAAGACCAAATGAGACCCAAAGGTGATAGACCTTGATGAGGGACCACTTAGCAAAATGTTGTTGTATGTAGTGTGTTGACAAAGTAAGATGAGGACAAGCAAGTGACCTTTTGACTCAAGTTTAGACAAATGTGAATGTAATGCAAGGTGTAAAGAAATGATGAACTTTTTGAGACCCAAAGGTAGGTTGAATGCTAGATGAAAACTCGGAGAAATAACTTAAGAAGCTCAAGAATGCTGAAACTGATTGCTCTTGCTTGCTGGATTGTGAGTTTTCCCAATACTGAACATAGGTGCATTTGTATACTTCACAGACGCGGTTTCTAAAATATGAGTGCAATTTTTCCAATTTGTGAAGTTGTTTTTGTGATCAAATCTGAATTTGTTTAACTATTTTTCATGACAAGAGGACACAATGTTGATGAGGACTCAATGTTTGCAAGTGTTTAGACTCAAAATGACTCCAAAGAAAGTGTGTTGTTTGATGTAGAAATGTTTTGCATACACTTGAAGACACAAAAGACATAATGTTTTGATGCTTGATCTTGAATGTTTGAATGTTTAAAAGAAGACACGCACAATTCTTATGGTTGGCCAAGACAATAGTTGTTGATCCTACATGGGGTTTCCCCCGAGGCTACACTATTCAGAGTGGATACTTAGATGCTTGACCCTGTTGGCATTTCAATATCAGGAAATTGTTGATATTCATTAAGGATATTGAGAAGGTTGTTGAAGATTATTTGATATAACTAAAGAAGGATGATAACTATCTTTATAACATTATTTTGTCATTGATGTCAAGAAATTGATTATCTGATTCAATATGATGTTGCCATATCTTGAGAAGATTGATTTGAAGAGAATTAAGATGTCGGTAAAAGACACAGAAAGAATGTGATGAATAAGAGGAGGAAAAAGTTATTCAATGGGCAACTATTACCGAGTTAGACAATGATGAGATCATGATGTTTAGATTGTTTTGATATCCTACACATGTTGTTGATTGTAAGGTTAATACTATACTATGTCACCAAGCAAAGAACCTAGTCGGTAAACCCTAAGGTTATCGATATTGGTTAATGAAGGCGGAATGTCTATCGAGTAAAGTTTAGTATTTACCGAGTTGCAACCGAGTTATCACAGATCGCATTGGATGGATAACAACATTATTTAATGAAGGACAATGATTAGCTGGAGATGTATAAATGATTGGTATGTTGTGCATGAAGTTTGTTAAGGATCTATGGCAAAGGAAAATCGACAGGAAGATCTACAGCACAGATTGAACCGCAATAACCTTGTGCAAGTTCCAAGAAAGGACCAGAAGTCCCAAGGCAAGGTAAAACATTTTCAAATCGGAAGGATACATTGAACCTGGTCAAGTTTTAAGATCTGATGGCTAAGATTAATCATGGGAAATGTGATCAAGGAGATTAAGTGGTTAGCAATTGTTTATAAATAAGGAATTGTTGATAAACAATGTATGCGGGTAAGTGTAAGCACAGGGATGCTACATAGTGATTACCGAGCACAGAAGCTTGAAAACCTGTTTGAATAACAGAGTAGAGAGCCCAGCAGAGGGACAAGATAAGTCCTATGACTAGATTGTTTTGAGCAAATAAGAATCTGCTTTAGCATTTCAGATGTGAAGTTGTAGATATATTTTTATTACTATTATTTTGTAAGTGATAGAAAATCTCTTAACCGAGTGGACTTAACAGTCTTATTTGTAAACCCTCTAGCAAGGTAACATTCTAAATGAGTGTTTGAAATTCTTTAACAAGGTCACTTCTAACAAAGTGAAGATCCTAACAGATCTGAGGGAAATCCCTTAACCGGGTCACATCTAGCAATGTGTTTGTAATCTTTAACAGGATTTGCTTTTAACCGAGCATACTCTAGAAGAGTATATTTCTTAGTGGGTTCGAAATACCATAGTGGTTTTTCCCTATTTGGGTTTCCACGTTAAATCTGGTGTTATGAGTGTTATGATGATTATGTGTTTGTGAGTTAGCATGTTTAACAGTTTTTGGTTATATTGTTGAAGCATATGTTACCGAGGTTGAATCTGTTGATTTTATGGAAGATTAAGTTTGTATGATTCACCCCCCCCCTCTCATCTTGTTAGCTATTGGCATCTGTACTTTACTTTTTGTATCAGAACTTACAAACCCCACTGGCTCCACCCCCGACACTCACTTCTCCGAGGCAGCCAAGCATCAGTCCCCACAAAAACTCCCCGTGGCAAACTTTGTATCTCTACTATGAACCATATGTGTGTGGGTCACTCCAGAGGTCCGACCTCCTGCCCCAACAACTAGAATGATTTTGGCTTTCTAAAACAAAAAGGTTCTATTAAGGGCATCTGCTCGTGTGGCCATACATGCGATACTTTCAGCTCTATAAATACAGAAGGCTCCCAGCCGGTAGGGGTTACGCCCTACAACTGATCAAATAAATTTGATCAAATGGGTTTATGGGGAGACATAGTGTCGGTATGAACTAATCAGAACACGCTACCCATGGCTTTCACCATGGATACAGTTATTTATAGTGGTTCGAAAGAGGTGGGTTTTCCTCACTACCACTTGGGTCATTCCCTCCTCACTAGTAGTCCTAATGACCACATGGGGAGGTAAGCCCTCTAAAGATTAAACAAAAAGAGCCTATTGCTTAAGACACGAAAGACATTGGTTCAATTTTAGTGCACCAATTGAAGTGTTTGGTAATAAATGAAAACAAGGCACATAATAAAGATAAATAACCCTTGCCAAAAATTCTGCAACAAAGATTTGTTAGTAGTTTTGCAATAATACCCCTCTTGCAAGTGCACAAGTTAGGTAAATTTTAGGTCCAAAAGACTTTGTGAAAAGGGGCCTTCGACAATGTGTTTTTTTGATAGATTCAAAAATCTGATTATTCCATGAGTTATTTTGAATCATAAAAAAACACCACCTGTAAAATTTTAAGACATTTCCAGAAATGTAAGAAAATCCAAAACAATTGCTAATTTGCTCCAAAAATTATTTTTTTATGAAAAATCATAAAAAATTCATATAAAATGCACAATTATCCACAAAATTTGAATTTTTTACTGGACACTCGTGATAGTCTTCCAAACCTGCATAAAAATATTTCTGCAAAAATTCCAAGCAATTTGTGTGATATGATCAAAATTATGCAAAACCCTAATTTTTAAAGATCCAATTTTTGAGGAACTATTTTGCATCCAAATTAAAATCAGAAATAACAGATCCTCTGTATAATTCTGAGAGATTTCCAAAAATGTAAGAAAATCCAAAAAATTTGCTCATTTGCTCTCAAAATTATTTTTTTATGAAAATGCATAACAAATTCATAGAAAATTCAAATATGCTCCAAAAAATCTGATTTTTTTATTGAGAACCTCTGATAATGTTCTTGATCTGAAACAAAACATTTCATGCCAAAATACAAATTCATTTGTGAGATCTAATTAAAATAATGAAAAATACTAATTTTTTAAGATCTGATTTTTTAGGAAATAATTTGCACCAAAATTAAATTTAAAAAGAATAGATCCTATGTATAATTTTGAGATATTTCCAAAAATGTAAGAAAATCCAAAAAGTTCTCTCATTTGCTCTCAAAATTAATTTTTTATGAAAATTCATAAAATATTCATGGAAAATGCAAATGTGCTCCAAAAATTTTGAATTTTGGATTAAGAGCTCCTGATACTTTCTTCAACCTGCCAACAAAATTTGGTGAAAAAATTCCAATTTTTTTTAAAAATCGAATCAGATCTCTCCAAGATCTTGATTTTGTGTCCAAAACCCTAGCTGCACAAGGTTATTCTCCAAATTGTTTTACAAAATAGCAATATAGGGTTAGAAAAACCTGCAAAAAACACAGATCTAACAAAAATCTATTTTCCACTAGGTGTGCCAAAATGTTTATGGTAAAAATGGAAACAACAATATTGAAAGACTAAATGAATTCAACCACAAAACCCTAGCCTAACAACAACAAAGATCCACCATAACATATGAAGATTACCTAAGACAATGCAAATCAAATAAAATCACAAAGATTATACCAGCACATGTCCAATAGGTTTTGGATCTCCATTCTTCCTATCTCCATTGATCTTGCTTGACATATTTGCTCTCAGATTTTATGTGTGCACAAGATCTCAACAAAGAACGGAAATGTGGTTGCAAGTAGGCGTGATCGCATATGAAAGTTTGAATGCTAGAAGGCTTCAAAGATTGATTAGTTGAATAGATTGATTAGGGTTGATAATGAACGAAGCATCTCTTTATATAGAAGACACTATAAGAAATGGAGGGATAAGATTAAGAGGTGTAAAAGATAAATGGTCGACTAAGATTAGAGAATGGGTAGAGAAAATAATAAAATAATGAGAGGGTAGGTAGTGTAGGAATTAAGAGATGAATGACACGTGTCATGAGTAGAAAAGGCTAATGAATTAATAAAATAAATAAATATTTATTTAATTAATAGAGGAAGTGGGATCAATTAAATAAATAACAGTATTTATTTAATTTAGGAAAAGGATAATTTAAATAAATAAATGTATTTATTTAAATGAGAAATAAGCTAGAAGAGGATAAATGAATTAATTAAATAAATAAAGATTTATTTAATTAATAGAAGAATTAGGCTAAATTAATTAAATAAATAAAGATGTTTATTTAATTAGACAGGACAATTTTAGGTGTCTACATGAACTATTATTGTTATGGGGAAAAACACAGGTGGAGACATGTATCAATTGGAAGATGCTACTGGACATTGCCTATTATCTCAAATTAATGAAATATGGTTATGGCATGGGAGGATGTGTCACATCAATTTTGATAGTTTGGTGAAGATTAGTATGACAAGAGCAGTGCGATATTTACCAAGACTGACTAAACTGGATAAGTGTTTGCAAAGAATGTCAAGTGGGAAAGTAGACAAAAGGAATATTTAGAGGAAAAGAACAATCTTCTATCGGATTATTGGATTTGGTACATGCAAACCTTTGTGGTCTAACCAGAACAAGAAGTTTACAAGGTGAGAGGTATTTCATGCTCTTAATAGATGATCATTCTAGAATGACTTGGGTTGCTTTTCTAAGAGAAAAAACAGAGGCATTGGAAAAGTTTAAGATATTCAAAGCTAGAGTTGAGAATGAAGTTGATAGAAGGATTAAATGTTTAAGATCTGATAGAGGAGGATAATTTTTTTCTAATGAATTTGATACTTTTTGTGAGAAATATGAAATTAGAAGACATTTATATGCTCTCAGGACACCTTGGTAGAATGGAGTAGTGGAAAAAATGAACAAGACTATTCAAGAGGCGACAAGAATTATGATCAAAGAATCAAATCTACCATAAGTCTACTAGAGAGAAGCAATACATATTGCTATATGTACCCTTAATAGATTTCTATTCAGAAAGAAGCATGAAAAGACATCATATGAGTTATAAAATGCAAGAATTCCCTCAGTGAGGTATTTCAAAGTTTTTGGAAGTAAATGCTATATCCAGAGAGATAAAGGAAATCTTGGAAAGTTTGATAACAAAGTTGATGAAGCTATATTATTGGCTTACTCTACAAAGAGAAAAGCTTATAGATTTTATAACAAGAGGTTGAATAAAATTATTGAAAGTGCAAATGTGAAGGTTGATAAAAATATTTTAAAATTAGTTAGTATTCAAGTAGGTTATGAATCTAATGATTCTGCAAGCAAAGAAGAAGAGAAGAACAAAGATGAGGACAAGAAGAAAGAAGCTTGGGTTTCTCTAGAAACTGTATCAAAAACCTTGAGATATGTGCAGAAAAATCATTCTAAGAATCAAATTATAGGAGACAAAAATAGAGGAGTTATCACAAGAACCAAAGTTGTTGAAGAGAAAGTTCTTCTATGGTTACTTTCTGAAGATGAACCTAAGACAATTGAAGAAGCTTGTAAAGATAAAAATTGGATGAAGGATATGAAGGAGGAGCTAGATCAAATTGAGAAGAATAGGACTTGGAAACTAGTCTCTAGACTAGCAGATAAGAATGTTATTGAAACACAATGGGTGTTTTGAAGTAAGCTAGATGAAGATGGTCATGTAGTGAGAAACAAAGAAAGGTTGGTATGCAAAGGATACACTCAGGTTGAAGGAGTTTATTTTGAAGAGACATACACTCTTGTTGCTAGAATGGAGGCTACCATGAGTTTTTGGCTTTTGCAAAATTTAAGGATTTCAAAGTTTATCAAATGGATGTGAAGTTAGCATTTATGAATGGAGAGTTAAAAGAAGAAGTTTACATTGAACAACTAAAAGGATTCAAGTTATCAGATGATTCAGATGTTATTTGTAGATTGAAGAAGGTGTTGTATGGATTGAAGCAAGATCCTAGGACTTGGTATGAAAGGTTAGACAAGTATCTATTGAATCAAGGTTTTCAAAAAGGATCAGTTGATAATAAACTTTACTTTAAAGTTGAATCAACTAAAATCCTAATTGTTGTTGTGTATGTGGATGATGTAATCTTTGGAGGTGATGTTGACATGTGCAAGAAGTTTGCTAGTGAAATGTAAAAGGAGTTTGAAATGTCTATGATTGGTGAGTTAGGTTTCTTTCTTGGATTGAAAGTGAATCAAAACAGTAAAGGAATTTTCATTTCTCAGTCAAAGTATGTTAGAAAGCTATTGAAGTTTGGATTAGATCATTCCAAACCAGTATGTACTCTTATGACTACCAGATACAAATTAACTAATGATGATAAATATCCTAAAGCTGATGCAAGCAAGTACAGATCTATGATTGGAGGATTGTTATACCTGTCTGCTAACAGATTGAATATCATGTATGTCATTTGTCTTGCAGCAAGATTTTAGCAAGAACCGAAAGAATTTCATGTTGTTGTTCTAGAGAGAATATTTAGATATTTGAATTGAACAAAAGATTTCAAATTGTGGTATCCAAAAGGATTAGACTTTACTCTGAAAGCTTATATTGATGCAGATTGGGCAAAAAGTGTTGATGACAGAAAGAGCACTAGTGGTGGAGAATCCTTTCTTGGCTCCCAATTAGTTGCATGGTTAAGTAAAAAGTAGGATTCTATATCTTTATCAACCGTATAAGTTGAGTACATTGTAGCTGCTTAATGCTGCACTCAGATACTTTGGATGAAATAGACATTGAAGGATATTGGTGTGGTGTTTGATGAACTGATCTCAATCATGTGTGACAATACAAGTGCAATCAATATCTCTAAGAACCTCATACTGCATTCTAGAACAAAGCATATTTCTATTTGGTGTCATTTCTTTTAAGAGAAAAAGTGCTAGACAATGAAGTAAAACTTGAATATGTACTTACAAAAGAGAAAGTTGCATGACTATCTTTATGAAGGCTTTGTGCAAAGACACTTTTGATTATTTTTGATAGATGTTGTGGGTCATACCCCTTCCTAGTTTGAACTAAGTGCATTTAGGAGTGCATTAGTCCAAGGAACTTCATGCATATTTTAGTCTAGGCTAATGATTGGGGCTTCCTCTTGGGGGGAGTTGAGTGGTTTCTAAGTTGATTAATTGTTTACCTTTGTCTTTGATGTCAAAAGGGGAGAGAGAGATAGCCATTTTTGTAGGAGGGAGAATTTTTTGGGAGAAGTTTGGAGAGCTTGTGTTTGTCAATGAATGTTGTCATCAATGACAATGGGGGAGATTGTTGCAAATGTCAAGATGTTTGATACATGTCAGTATGGTTTTCACTGATTGTCATTGATGTCAACGTACTAATTTTGTGTTTCGGTGTTTCTCTCCATTGTTGATATGTTCATGATATGTTGTTGGATATTGCCTTGAGATATTACTCTCATTTTTTGGAGGTCCAAAAGTTGTGCTCCAAAAGTCTATGCAATAATGATGTTTTCTAGTAGAGGTTGCATTGCTTCGTGTTCCCCTGCATTTCAAGTTTTATTGATAAGATTTCAGATTTATGTTATTGATTTGTTTATCTTTTCTATTATGATTTAGCACGTGTTGGTGTGCTCCAGAGTTGTGGTTTTGGATTTAATCAATTCAAGTTTGATTGACCCCGAATGTTCTATCTTTTGCTCTGGTGTTTGCAGCATTTGGATAAAGTGTTGCTGCATCCTGGTGTGGTCCACTTATCATTCCTTCACACCATGAGAATGCTTAGTGAAGACCTATTTTTAAATTGTGTTTCTTTATCTCCCTAGACATCTTGAAAATTATATTTTGGAGATCAGTATAAATGAAGAATGATTGTATAGAGGAATATATAGAAATATATTAAAGAATTTGGATTGAAAAGAAAATCTATCTCTTGTTGGTTTGTGTGAGGTTATGTTTGGTTGTGGATGTTCAGTATGGTTGTGTGTTGATGTTGTTTGGTACCGATAGCAGTGAGCCTAAGGTTTCTTTTGGTAATTTCAGTTGTACGACAGTTGTGCCTCAATGGTGGATTCTTTCTTTCTTTCTTCTTCTTCTAGGTAGTGAGACATTCTTTCTTTTTCTGGTGATTTTAGTGGGCAATGAGCCCACTTGTAGTGAGGATTCTAGTAGTGAACCAACTTTGTAAAAATCACCTTATCTGGTGTCACACTAACATGTGTTTTCATATTGAAAACTAACATTCTCTATTTTTTTCCCCTTCTTGGGTTTTTCACGTCATATGTAATGTTTCTTGTGTATGATCTTTCATGTTTATATATTCTTATGGTTAAGTAATCTAAGATCAGTCTACTAGATCTATTTTCTATGGGAAAAGTAAAATATTTTAATGTACAACTGATTCACACCCCCCCCCCTCTCAGTTGTCCAGGATATTCAACACTCTCCTAGAATGATCAGGAGTCTTAACATATGATTGAGGTAGTCTCCATGATATTGTTGTAATGTGTATAAGCCTTTACATTTGCATAGCATAAAATTGATACAAGAATATATAATTGTTGATGAAAGAAACATATTAAACTAAACACGCATATATGTTTTTATATCTAAACGTAGGTATCTACAATATAATATAAACACAAACATGTTAGGGTGCCTCTTCTAATGCTTCATCGAGTGTTGTGGGAGCGGTCAACAATGATGTAAACTCCATAGGTGTATTTAAGACTATAAATTTGTGTAAACGTGTATAATCAATTAATACATTTGAAAAGTTAACATCTAATTCAAGCTACAATTATAAGTTATATAAGTTATGTAAACTAAATTAATTCAGTTAAACTTGCATTCAATTACCTTTCCTTGATCAATTGTTGTGCTTCCAGAAGCTAGACAATGCTACACCTCGACCACATTAGGAGTGTCTTGCAAGAGTAAAATAAGATAAACATATAAATTAATATATAATCTAATTAATGATAATTTAAATGACATGTGCATGTATATAATAAAAAAATTGTAAGCACTTATTTGTAAAAATGTATACCATGTAACTCTCAAGGCCAAATGAAATGGTCCAAATGGTGCCATGCTCTAGACCTATGTTATGTCTTCCTCATTCATCAACTATTAAATCAACCACATAAATATACATTTGTACTTATTGATATCTCTTATAAATATTAATTAAGATAAAATGCACCATGAAATTACAAGTTAATTCTTACCACTAAATTATCTTGGTAAGATCCAAGATCCTTCTCATCTCTATCATGTGATGACTTTCTAGGATATGCTCCAATCCCTATTGTCTCATGTGGTCTACCAATCATTTGATGGAGCTTTTAATCAAATGTGTCAATGGGAGGCTCAATAGCTTTTCCAAGAGGACCTAAGCATATGTGCATCCACATAGTACAAGTATGTGGCACACAAATATGTGGAGCCAAGGAGGCTATACGAGCACCACCCAATCCACCAGGACTATCAAGGTCTTGTGGTTAAGTAAGTGACGAGGTCTAAGAAATCAAATGTCCAATCAAAGAATGAATGACCAATATTCTTACCGAGATTGACTTTGAGAAAATATGTGGGGGTTGTATTGGAGGAGGGGGATCAATATGAGGAGGCGGAACATACAGGCCCCGTACTACTTGAAGTACCCTAGGTCTATCCTAGGGCACGTACTATCCACACCCTAGAAATCTCTCATGTAAAAGTAGTTTACATGCATACCTAGGAAAAACTAAACATATAGTTTCTAAAGGAAATATAGATAGACATTGAGATTGTTGTTGGGTGATTTATAAAAAACCATCCACCAACAATCCCAAAAGTTATCTATTTGGTGTAGGAGCACTTGAGCACCTGAATGCTCAAATCCTAGCAGGTATAGCATTTTATTGCAAATTAAGAATGTGTGTTTATTTTATGCTTCTAGTAGGTTTAATAGGTTTTTTTTGTGGTGTAATAAGGTTTGGAACTCATTGTTGTTTAAGAGTTTCCAAGATTTTTGTTTTTTTGCTCAGTGGGCCAAAAACTGTCAACTTTGGGTCCAAATGAGCATTTTTGAATTTTTTGATGTTGTAAAGCCTTGAAAGGCATTGGATCATGTTTATTTAGTGTTTCTAATGATTTTGAGTCATTGGTTTTAGTGCCAAGTCACCGGGAGTCAAAATGCAACTTTTTGAGCAACAAAAGTTGTTAAAAGTTGTCAAAAAGCTGTCAAAAAGTGCAAAAAAGTGATTTTTGGTGGTTTTGGTTAGTTCCAGCCTGTACCTGTCCATAAAAAGGCTTCAATAAGTTGGCACATGTATAAAAACCATGTTCCCATCATTGTATGGGCAGTTCATGTTGGAAAAATAAAAGAAATACTTGTTTGTTCTTGTATTTTGTGAGTTTTAACTAGTTTCCTGCACTTTTGAGAGTACAGTCCGTACCATGGCTTCATGAGCCCATACTACTCCTGTTTTTAATTGGTGTGATCTCATTTGATGTTTGAGTAGTGATTTGGAACAAGTTTTTTTTGAAGTGCTCTTGAGAAAGGCATTGTTTTGTGGTTCCAATGGAAGGTCATTCATGGTCCAACTAATTTCTTCAAAGTCTCTTCATCCATGGCTTTGAGGAAATTTGTTGGACCCTTTGTATATACTATATTATACATCTATTTTCCTTCTATAGCAATGCACAAGTGTTTGTAAGCCCATGGCAAGTATGTGAAGTGAACAACTTGGCTTGGGTATCCTTAAAGTTGATTGAATGGTACTTTGTTGTTCATAGCACTGTACTTTGAAATGTTGAAGAAGAATTAAGTTGGCAAGAGTTATCATTGCCTTTTACCATCCTTGTCTCTCTCATGACTTGGTTGGATGCAAGAAGCAAAGGTGTAATCAGACTGTGAAACAGTGTGTCACTGTTACATTGTTAAAAACCACATTGCCAACCTCCCTAATGGATAGTATGGAATGATGGATTCCTCTTTTATGCATCATGGGAATGAATTTACAATTGTTTTCAATGCTAAGAAGACAAGATGCACAAATTGATTGTAAAGGACCTAAATAAGGATCCTAGAAAAGTGTATTCTCTGTCATAGTCTTATAATGCTGTCATGTTTTGTGGCATCTTTTAAGTGCTCAAACTCACAAGGTTTTTGAAGAGGCTATATGCATTGTGTTACCTTTCTATTAACACCTTTTTGCAGGCCAGGGACAGAGTGAAGAAGTAAATTAAAACAAAGAAAGAAAGTGTAAACAGTTTTAAGACTGTTAAAAGTGCAGTGATGGCGGGTGTATGAGCAACAGTCATAAGAAATCCTTTATTATTTGCTTTGCAAGGTGTTCCAACTTATGCCAAGTCATTTTTGCATCTGTATTTGACATACCTTCATTGTATTTGGTTTACAAATGTTGAAAATGTATGCAAAACATTAAAAACATTACTGTCTCAGTCCTCTAGACTATTATTTCTATGTAAGGGCAGCAGTATGGCATTTGTTTGACATAATGACAATATTCTAAGATGGCTTTTGGATCCTTGGAAGTGTTTGGTAGATGTCATAGCAAGGTTTGAACATTTAAATTGGGTCTAGTATCATGGAGAAGACCTTTAATTTACAAACCCTCACTAAAACCTTCAAAAACCCTTGAAAATTGCCTATTTTGTGGGACAGTCCTCAAACAGTCCGTACAATACTTGCCATAGCAAAAATCCTTGAGATTTCATCATAAAATGACCACATCTCCAAGGGTTTCCCATGAAGTTTAGCAGATTGAGCAGGGTGAACAATTTTCATTAAAAACTAGGGCTAATTCTAGTAGCCTTTTTGGGGTCAAATTGACAATTTCATGAAATCGATAAGGAAGGAGAAGTAAATGATTGTTTCAAATCATCAAAATTGATGAGTTAAGCCCTGAGACACCCTACTACAAGCTCCACAACATTGCATTAATTCATTTGATCAAAATGACCATTTGAACCTAGAAGTTGCCTTGAGTAGAACAACGCTCTTTGCACCCAACTTGGATATTTTCACTCTTGAAAGGTGAGGGACAGTCATCATACTTTGCAGACCTATCTAGATGCTCAATCAATAGATTAGTATGATTGAAATCCTTAAAGGTGCAAACAAGGTTAGGTAAACCATGGTTTTCCAACAGTTGCCCATTCCTGGAAGAGAGGGGATTCAGCCAGTTGGACAACCAAACTTGTTCATTTTTGGTGACACACAAGAGGATCTCATTTCAGATTTGAATGCCTTAGCATGGAAGGTAAGGAGGAGTGATGTACAATACAATAGGGTGCAAGCAGTGTTGAATAGAGAGGAGGAGATAGGAGAAAGGTTTAGAAGAATCCCATTTGTGCCTAGGGATTGATTTGGGAAGCACATTGAGAACAAAAGCCCACCAACCTCAAAGAAGACCAACTTCTATTCTACCTCCTCATCACTATTATACCTTGATGTTGGCACAATTTGATAGAATATTTTGGTTTACGCACATCAATGACTTGTCTAGTTCTAAAATTGACAAATAATGTGACTAATTGGGCTTTCATAATGTTAAGAACCGTGACCTGATCATATGACAAGCCATTGGTATAGAATTTCCTCATGTACTCTCACCACAATAAAACACAATCGTGTTGTCTTGTGAGGGTTTGAACATTATAAATTATTGACTCTAATGTAACTATCATTATGGATAGACGAGGATATCTATGATACATCTCATAAATGTTCTTCAACTTAGTTAAATTATCCATAAGAGTAGATTTTCAAGACTAATAAGATCCCATGACAACCATTAAGGGAATCCCTAAAACTATTTCTTAGAAGCCACCAACAAGCCCTTGCTTTGTAAACATGGATAACTAAATTTGGTTTTGTCCTATTCCACCCAATTAAATAAATAATTATTATTTATTTAATTGATTAATCCATTATTCACCTTTATTCCCTACCTTTAATTAAACAAATTTATATTTATTTAATTAATTTTAGTCCTTCACTTTTATCCCTACCCCTTAATTAAATACATTTACATTTATTTAATTAATACTAGCCTTATCCCGCCAAATCCTTCAACTAAATTAATCAATTAATATATACTTAATTAATTGATTTAGGTTAATCAATCCCTCATCATGTCATTGGTTCAACAAGAAACCACATTTCATCTGGATCAACACATCATTTTGAGGCTTGCATGTATTTGGTTTAAGTATTGAATTAGTCTTGATTGGATGCTCTTTCAATAATCTCATTTGTGTGCAATACAATAGTATTAAATAAAAATGATTATCCATAAACTTAAAATGTAACATGACTAGGGAAAAGTTAACAATAGCTACATTTAACTAAGCCATATGTCATTCTTCCTACCTCATTTAATCAAATCCTTAACATAATTTGAAAGAAGCAATAAAAAAACCCTTGCATTTGTAGTATCAAATGAAAATGATTTACCATAAAATTAAAATGAAACATAAAAAAGGGTAAAGTGGATAACATCATAACTTATATCATCATTCCTACCTCATTCTACTACAAGAATGAAATAAGACTAGGTAAATCTTTTTCGACATGATTTGAAGTCTACTTCTCCATAATTTCATAAAAATGTCTTGGCAATACACTAAGATAGGGTTAAGAAACCTACACAAAAGAATTATGTTTGTCTACAACTCATACTTAGCTCACTTTATTGCAACTTACGAAGCTAGGGTTTGAGTTATTTCTTAAAAAATGTTTTTGGGTTCTCAAATTAAAATCAATGATGGTGATGGGTTGACCCATGTAATATAGCAGTTAAAAAACTTGCTTGGTGAAACCGCCACAAGGTTCAAATCCTCGCTTGGCAACTATGCTTGTAGGCTTTATGCCTTCACTGGGCTGGTGGACTCACGGATTTGAGCAATAGTATTCAGCACCTTAAAAAGTGCCCCTTACTGAGCCATAAAATAAAATAAAAATAATGATGGTGATAAATGTGACATATATTTGAAAGGGTGCCAAAGAAATTTGGATCTCATCACTATAATTGTTACTTTGTGATGCCCTGGTATTATATGTTAGAATCATGACATGATACCTTAGACACACTATTTTATATGAAGAATAGTCACTTCCAATTTTGTGATAATTTGTATTCATCACTTTAAATAGATATAACAACTAAAACTTTAATAATTTCTTAATCACTAAAATATATTAATTTTTCATAAAAATATTCAAAAATATAATTTAATCAAATAAGTTTTCCAACCACTCCAATATCCCAACGCTGACTATTTTTTAATTCCACGTGGATGAATAAATTAGCCAAAAAAATAACAGGAGTTATTTTTATATTTATTTAATATTTAAGAAGAAAATTCGGATAAATTCTGAAATCAGCCTTGATAATTAATTTTTTAAAATATATATTGAGTGGTCCACATTAGTGAATTTTTTTATTAAGGTTGAAGATTCAAACACGTTTATTTTGTGATGTTACAACGTGCAAATTGACTTGAGCTTCTACTTACAGTTGGGGTTGGTGAATGCATTGAATTTAGAACACTAAATGAAATTTAAAATATTTATGATTAAAATAATATACTAAAATCATTTAAACTCCACTTGAATTTTGAAATTTGTGTAACCTTTTTGTAGCATAATGGTAAGATTTAAGAGGTTCAAGCTCCCTAAATTCTTGAAAGGAAATATGGATTTGTAAACTTTTAGGTGAAAAAAGATTTGATTTAATGAATATTGAGAATTAGAGTTTGATTTAAAGTAAACTTGTTTAATTGACTAGTTAATTCAAATGATTAGTCAGTTAATCTAGACATCTAGTTAACTAGAGTAATCATGACTTGATTGTTCAAGCAAACAATTTGATTTAAAGTTAAATAAAATAATTAATTAGTTAATTCATTTTATAAATGAATGAAATGAGGAATTGACTAAAATTGATTTCTTTTATAATTGATTGAATATAACTTTAATGTTTAATTAATTATCTAATTTGTATTCCCCTTATCAATTAGATAATATTTCATTATTTACTTAGCAAAATCACTATTCACTTGCTAGTTTCAAGGTTAAAAAGTATAGTCAAACACGTTTATTTTGTGATCTCACAATGTGCAAATTGACTTGAGCTTCATTCAACATTTAAATTCTATGCACATCTAGTGGTTAGTGAATGCATTGAAATTTACAACAATACATTAGTAACTAGATTTTTTATTTTAAAATTATGTAAAATTTAAGTGGAATGATAGTGGATTTCTTTGCGCTTTGAGAACGGATTGTGGATGTTGAATGTTTTGTGATTTTTTTTTCGCAACATAATGATTTGATTCAAATGTTCAAGCTCTTGAATTGTGGAATTATATATTTTTAGGTGACATAATATATGGTCACAAACCCGTTGTTTTAAGCAAACCTGCTGGTACAAGGATGTGACCCTGTTGGTGCAAGTATGCGAACCCGTTGGTGCAAGAAAGAAAACCCATTGTTGCAAGAAAGCGACCCCACTAGTGCAAGAATGTGAACCTGTTGGTGCAAGAATGTGAACCCACTATTTCACAGACAAAAGCCAATTATCATTTTTAAAAACCCAAAACTTAGAATGAAAATTTTACCTTCTGTACGAAACTAATGATGGTGACCCCGTTGTCGTATGAAAATGATAATAGCGAACCCGCGGTTTTAGGGTGTAGACCCGCTGTTTCAAGGCGTGTTCCCGCTATTTCAGGGTGCAAACCCGCTATTTTGTGAAATCATAGGATTGAGAAAATAGACTTCTGCCTAGGCGAAAATAAGCTTGTAGATTCGCTTTTTTGTCTGCAAGTGCTCAAAATCTGCAATAAACACACTCAAACAACAAAAAATGTTAAAATGACCCGTAAAGTGGATCCCACCGGGCGTGCCAAAAAATGTGCGATGAAAAATGTGTGTGCGAATACAAAGGATAAAAGATAAATTAATTAACCAAAACAAGCACAAGACATCATGCACCTCAAGATCGAAACAGTAAAATCAAAGCAAAAACATACAGAAAAGCTATGCAAACGCCAAATCCTTGCTTTGATTCGATTATTTCTCAATTGGATGTGTGCTCACGACGTCAATTTGGATGCTCGATTGTGCTCCATGATTTGATGAAGATGATAATGCAAACTATAATGGATGTGTGAGCGTGAGTAGTGATTTTGGTAGAGTAACGATGCGTTGAATGAAAAGTGGATTTGGAGAGGTTATGGTCTAAAAATGGAGGGATTAAATAGAAGATGAGAGGGAGGAGAGGGGGTTTGAAGAGGAGACACTTGTCCTCAAAAGGGGACAAGTGGCTCAACTAGAGGGAAAGGAGTGACATGTGTCTCTAAGGTTACGTCCATTTCGGGCAAAGCCACCCAAAATATGATATTTTCCTCAACAAGGGCGAAAAGAGGTTAGGATGTGCACATATGGAGGTTAGGAGGGATAGGATAGGTTTGGGGGAGGTTTGGATGGATAGATTTGGTTGGAACCCAAGGATTAGGTTAGATGGGGGGTTAAGGTTAGGAGCCATGTGCTCAAATAGGATTTGAGTTTAATTAATTAATTGAATTAATTAATCCATGGGGGTTTTGAAAAAAGGGACATTTAATTAATTGATTAATTAAATGGGATGACAACAAGGGAATTAATTAACTAGGTTAATTAATTAGGAGAAAATGGGTTGGGGGGTTAATTAATTAAAAATTAATTAAATAGAAGAATACGATTCAAGATTAATTAATACAACGGAATAGGGAAATTAATTAATTAGAGGAAAGGGATTTAAATTTGATTAAATTAATTAACCAAATTTAGGTGTCTACATTTTGCCCATCTTCGTGGTGGCACTAAAATAGTGTCGATGTGAAGAAAAATAAAACACTCGAGAGTGAGGAAGCGAAAAAAAATGCCCCAAGCCCGACTGAGAACAGAGGATGGGGGAAGGGGTGCCCCCTCAAGAGGGTGCATGAGAAAAAGGGGCCCAGGAAGCCTCTTGAAAAAAACTTTGCTCCAGCCAACAGAAAGAAGGGGGACAAAAAATTGAACCAGTAGCCAAAAATGACACCTCAAAAGGAGGTCTGGGGAATTGTTTTATTAATTTTGAAAAAAATTCATTCTTTTAAGAAAACCCAAGGTTCGGGGGGGAGAAACTGGGGGCCAGTGGAGCACAACTCCGACGGAGCGGAGAGGTTGCCTGCAAATGTTGGGGAGCAACCCTGCCAGTGCAGGGGCACCACCTCGCAAGAGCGAGGGCACCACTCCATCGGTGCGGGGGAGCAACCCCACAAAGAGGGGGCGCAACCCCGCTTGCATGAGGGAGAAACCTCGGAAGCGTGGGGGCGCAACCTCACAAAAGTGGGGGCGCAACCCTGCTCGTGTGAGGGAGAAACCTCGCAAGCATGGGGGCACAACCTCACAAAAGTAAGGGCGCAACCCTACAAGAGTAGGGGTGCAACCTCGCAAGCAAAGGGCCTAGCGACCAAAAGATAAGAAGGGAAAAAAGGAAAAAAAGAAAGGAGCGGTGAAACAAAGAGAGTTTATGCACGCAGACGCGGTCTCGTAAAAGGGACTGCTAGATAGGCTAATGAAAATCACCTATTCGTCAGAGAAGGGAAAGCAAGTCACCAAAAAGGCGAACGAGGGATTGGGGAAAGGAAAGGAAAAAGGACCAACAAGATGCTGATGACAAGAGAACATGTGCATATCCCAATATGGATGAAATGACCATGGAGAGTGAGCACCCATAGAACTAGATGCCATGCAATGAGCACTTATTTTGATTTAGTAGTGTCTATGAGTCACCAAGGTATAAGGAACCAGGGTGGAATTTCATAGCTAATGCACAGACTGACAAGTATGCATAGACATGTAGGCCAATCTAACATCACACAAAGTTACAGAGACCCTGCAGGAAACAATGCTAGAATAACCACAAGAAGAAGATATACCCCAGTGTAACATGAGATAATAGAGACCTCATGAGGGAATAACGAAGGGACATATCCAGAAAGACACGCCAAGCAGAACCAAAGGGAAAACAAGACCAACCCTGAGCCTCAACACTCCTAGCACACTAGGATATAAAAGATCATGGTGACCAAGAATAAATAGACCCTAAGAGTCACGAAAGATAAACAAGATCAAAAAGATATGAAACCAACACAAATGTCACATATGTCTTTTATTGAAATGATGACGGGCGAACGAGGATCAACAATGTTGTCTGACTAGAGGAAGGATACATCTTGCATAGACTAATGACAGGTGTTGATGAGAAGGATACATCTCAGAACAACACCAGGGTGAATGATGGGTGAACCAAGGACTGACAAAAAAGACCTGGGAGACACGCGAAGCTCCAGATACTAAATAATCCTACTGAAGAACTAGCAAAGAGGAAAAGATCTTGCTGAGAAAGACAAGGAAACAACAAGATATGTACAACGAAAACCTCATATACAAGGCAGCCTATGAACAACGAAAGACTAGCTACGCACAAAGAGGACCAAGCACGAACATGATACTTACAAGGATTATGTACAAGCGACGAGGATGGAGGCAAATGGAGATGTCAGTATCATGGGATATCGCGCCTAAAGGAGATGGATGGGATACAATCGAATGGGAATGTGGGTAACATGAGATACCATGCGGGGAAAGAGAGAGATGATAGACCCAGGGATAGGCATGATGTTGCCCTAGTTAAGAAGAAAAGCGATGAGAGACTGATGACGATGATTGGGAAGGATGCATCCCAATGATGATGATGAGATTACGATCAAGGCTTGAGAACAAGACCAGGGATGCGATTGGATGACTAGATGGATGGTATTGTATAACTAAAGAAGTTGGATAGTATTTTTATGAGATGACGGATTGCGAGGAGCAGATGGATCGATGGAATGTGGGTACCATGGGATATCGCACTAAAAAGTTGCGGATGTGATGGAAATGCATATGGGAGGTAGCCAAGAGCTAGATACCAATGTCAAGGGATGAAAGGATAGGATGAAAAAGATGGAAGTGAAAGCACTATGGAAGTGATTGGGAGATGAAAGGATGAGGGATGAAGGGATTATTGGGAGAGGGACATGTTATGGATGGAGGGATAGAGGAACTAGGAGGTCCAAGGATGGATGGATGGATGAACAAGATAAGATATGAAGGAACTGGGAGATAAGGATTGGTGGATGGATCAGGTTATGAGTGAAGGGATGGAGGAACCAGGAGACAAGGATTAGTGGATGAAAGGATATGATAAGATGATCGACAAGAGGATAGGAAGTTGAGGAATGTGGATGGAAGACATGGTGATAAATTGAGAAGGACCATGAAGGTATGAGGAAGGATTATATGGATGGTAGGAAGGATGGGTGAATAGGAAGGATGAATTGAATGACCAACATGATAGGGACATGGAGGCCAAGAGGTGTCCAAATCATGTATATATGGGGCCCTTTTCTTTCTTTTAAGATCCAAGGGGATGAAGGGAGTGAACTGGATAAGATATGATGGGTATGGTAGGCATATAGAAACGGAGGATGAAATGGCTAGATGTCCAAAAGAAGTTGCCCCCAAGCATGGAGAGAAAAAGGATGAGGGGAATTATGCATGACGTGATTTTACCAAGTTTTCATCATCGTACTTGTCCAAGGTGGCTATTTGCCAAGTTTTCACTGTTGGACAAATTTTTATTTTTATTTTTTTGGAATTTGCCAATTTTTGTTTTTTGGCATTTTCTGATTTTTTAGAGGAAATTTATAGATGGAGAGGGAGGAGGATAAATGGATTTAGAATATAGGTGATAAGGAAGATGGATGGAGGACTCAAGCATAAATTTTCATATCAAGGTAATAGGAGTCCATTTGGAGTGATCACTGGATGTTAGTACAACTTTATTAGGAAAGAGTGGATAATGCAAAGGTTTGGATTAGATGGTTTTGATGGGGAATGTAAGGGATATGGTAGTGGCAAGTGTTTGGATGGAAAGAGGGAAAGTGAACATGATGGGGGGATGCAATCAGGACCAATATTGGCACATGTTGTGGAGGATGTGCGATGAGCGGAGGAAAGATGGATGTAGCATGTGAATATGATGGAGGCATTATGATAGGGATATTCGGTACATAGGAACCCAAATAGACTTAGGAGATGGAGGGGAAGAATTTTTAGCTTGTGGACTAGCAACTTTGGATTTCATTGGAGATTCTTCTTTTGGATGCAGTGCTTCTTTTTGCTTTAGGATCCACATTGTTTTTTTCTTTTTCTTTAGTGGGCCTTTGCAACCTTTTGGACTCATTGAATTTTTGTATTAGATTTTTCTTAGTGAGAGCATGTCTTTTTGAGTGGACATTGTCATATGCATACTTTTGTGGATGTTTAGCTTTATGCATTTGTAATTTGACATCCAAACTGCTGCTAGTAGCATTGGAAGGAGTGTGTGAACATGGAGGAGATGGAGGGAATATGGGTGAAGTGATGGAAGTAGGACGTTGGATGGAATGTGAGGACATGTGCCTTTGTTGATCCTAATTAGGAATAAAAGGAATAGGATGTTCATGATGGGTGATGGAGATAAAGGATTTGTGCATGGAGGGACACACAAGAAAAGATGGAGGATGAGATTTTGGGATATAAGGGCCCAAAATGGATTTAGCATGCAAGGGATATATGAAGTTAGATTTTGGGATATAGGGACCCGAAATGGATTTAGAGGATGGAGGAAGATGGATGGTTTTTTTATCTTTATATGATGGAGGAGGTGGAATGGTGATAAATGATTTGGAGGAATGATGGGAAGATGCAATGGTGGTTTTGGAAGCATACTTGATTTTTGCATTAGTTGTACCAATATTTTTGGATGAAGTGTCTTGGGATATGAGACTGAGACCATGAGATCCTAGATGTGATTTAACATGGATGGGCTCCAAAGTACCTTGTTCATGTAGCCTAAGCCTTTTCCTTGATAGTTCATTTTTTTAGCATTTTATCTAAAGTGGGATACTTGTTCTCTGGGTAACAATATGCGAGTCCATTATTAGATGCAAGAGAATGGGTGGTGTATATGATATGTTCTTCTACTGGGAGGGAACATCCATGGATGAATGTAAGAGAACCAAGGGGATAGAGTGATGGTGGTGGGATGGTTTGGATAGGAGTAAATGGAGGATTAAGAGGTGGAGTATATAGGACAAGAGGATATGGACTTGGCAGAGGAAATGGTAGGGGATCTTGAAATGGAGGAGATGGAATGGTAGGATCTTGACTTGGAAGAGGGGATGATAAGGGATATGGAAATGGCTTAGATGGAATGGTAGGATCTTGATTTGGATCAATAATTGCTTGAACATTCTTTGGATCAAGATCTTGGAATGATGGGATTAGTGTGGACGGTGTGACAAGAGCTGAGTGGGTAGAATCTTCAAATGGAATGGATGGAAGGATAGGATATTCAGTGACTTGGGTAGATGGAGTAGATGGAAGGAGGAGAGGTTCTTCAATTGGGATAGCTAGAGTAGATGGAAGGATGGTAGATTCATCAACTCGGGGAGATGGAGTGGATGGAAGGATGAGAGGTTCTTCAGCTTGGGTAGGTTTCCTGGATGGAAGGATGAGAGGTGCTTGGATTGAGTTTTAATTATTGTAGGAGTAGGTGATGGGGATTGCGAGGGAATAATATCAATGGATGAAAGTTCTTTGATTGTGGTAGAAAGTGGGAGAGGAATGATAGATGTGGGAGTTGAAAGGGAAGCTAGCGGATTGAGATAAGATGTGGTGGATGGTGGAGTGAGATAAAAGGAACTGGATGGAGAAGTTAGATAATATGGGAGATTAGAAATGGATGGAGAAGTGAGATGAGATATGAGATTAGAACTGGATGGAGAATTTAGATAAGATGGAAGATTAGAACTAGATGGAGAAGTGAGATAAGATGGGAGATTAGAACTGGATGGAGAAGTGAGATGATATGGGAGATTAGAACTAGATAGAGAAGTGAGATAAGATGGAAGATTAGAATTAGATGGAGAAGTGAGATAAGATTGCGATGTGACTTGGAGATCTGTCTCATTGGGTTGATCAAACATACCCTCGTCATCATCGACATAGGGTGAAGTGGAAGAAAAAGAGGGATGACCATACTCATCATAGTAAGATTGAGACATGACTTGGACATATGTGTCATCAAGCTGATCAACCATACCCTTGTCATCATCGACATAGGGTGAAGTGGAAGAAAATTAAGGATGGCCAAACTCATCATAATAAAATTACAACATGACGATTAGTTGATGAGTTGGAGAGATGAAAGATGAGAATGGATGATAGACCAAAGACCAAGATGAGATGGGGACTGACTTTGAAAAAATTGGAAACAGGATGAAATTTGATGTTCAAATTTGGATATTTGAGGTTCAACCTGTGACTTAGGAACAAGGAAATGATTATGCAAATTGGGAGACAAGATATGATGATGGACAGTAATCTTGATGCTAGAAGATATGAGACATAAAGTGATCTAACCAAAAAAGCTGTAGCATCTGGATGCAAAAGGGACACAATGACCGAACACCACATGAAGCTAAGAACCAAAGGATACTAATCGAACAAGAATCTAGAGACTCACAGAGAACACAACACCTAGACCAAGGACATCTAGGGCCAGAGAAATGCACGGATAAAGATATCAACTACTGATAATTCAAATATTTCTACCACAATGCAGACAACATAATGACAACGTAACAAAATTGAAAGACCAAGATCATAAAAGATAGATCTTGAAAGCTGGTAGATCAAGAAGTTTCTAAGACAATACAAATAGCATAACAACAGCGCTATGACTTCTAAGGACAAGACCATGAAAGATAAGTCATAACTGCTGAAAGATCAAGAAATGTCTAATGCAATGTGGACAGCATAACAACAACATAACAATGTCTAAGACCAAGATCAAACAAGGTGAACTCTAAATGTTCATAGCTCCAAGAAAATTTGACATGACACAGACAACACTTTGATAGCGTAACAACATCTAAGACCAAGACCATAAAAGATAGATACAAACTGCCAAGATATCAAGAAGTGTATAATGTTATGTGGGCATCATAATAGCAATGCAATAGACGTCTAAGACTAAGATCATAAAAGATAGATGCTAACTGTTGGGGACATATAAGATTGCAAATCAACAAAGTGAAAATTTGACAACATAATGAGACCAAACTAACCAAAGAGGACAAGAAGAAGCAAACACGCTAGGACAAGGGTGCAAACCCACATGAACAAGATAGGAAAGACTAAAAAATGTTTGGACAACATAATGACATAAAAAATGCAAACCCACTATTTCAGGGTGCAAACCCACTGTTTTACGGTGCAAATCTGCTGGAACAGGGTGCACACTCACTGGAATAGCACAATAGATAGTATCAAAAGTGAACCCGCTATAACAAGACTCAAAAAAAGCCAGAGAAAACCCACTAGAACAAAGAGAAAACCCACTAGTTTGAGATACAAATGTTGGTATATGTGCAGAGCATGATGACATGATGATAATGTATGTTGTCATTGATGTCAATATGTTGAAGAGTGAACCAGTATATTGAAGTAAGCAACTTGCAAAAGAACCGGTATGATGTAGTGAACCGGTATATGTGAAAAAGTGAAGTAGTATGTCTGTCCAAGTGAACTGATATGTTGGAATGTGAACCGGTATATGGAATGTTTTGTATCAAGGTTTTATATGGTATGACTACCGGTTGGTAGTCTTAGCTTTAGGGTTTTCGGTTGAAGTGTTCCAAGCCTGTGTGATTCAACCGATGACATCATGTGATGAGTTAGCATTGTAATGAAGAACAGATTGTGTTGCCACATTAGCCTTGTGCGCGTGAAGGATCTTACATGAAGGATATTGATCCTATCTACCTCGGGAATGTGCGTAGTCTCTATAAATGGCGGAGAACGTGTGATGGGTTATCAGCCTCCAAGAAGCAGTAAAGAATGAATGATGGAGAATGTCTTGAGATTTGTTCAAGACTGTTGTAATCAATGCAATATGTTCAATGGTTAGGATTGAACCAACTGAATTGCTTAACCTAAATTTTTAGGGTTTAGGGTTTATGCTACTGACCTATCTGTTCCCTATAAGGTTGATGTTGTTTTTCTTGTTGAGGTTGTTGGAAAATGTTGTGTGTGTATCTAAGTGCAGAGATACGTGATTCTTGCTAGGCCAGATAAGAGAATAGATACCTGTAGAGTGTGATTGTAGAAGGAAGGAACTAAAGCGGATCTGCATTGGCATTGAAGTGATATTACCAAATCATTGTAATACCTGTTGACCTCTAACCACTTCAATGGTTGGAAAATCCCTTAACAGGGTAGATTTAACCGGCTTGCTATAAATCCTTTAACAGAGTGACTCAAAATCTTTGAGTTCTTGAAATCCTCTAACAAGGTAACCTTTAATAGGGTTTAACCCTTAACCGGGTATTTTAGCCATCCCTTAACCTGGTGATCCCTAGCAGGATCGGTTCCTAACAGAACCTATTGTAAAAGTCTCTAACCAGACTAGGCTCCTAACAGAGCAGACTTCAAAAGGATTCAAAGAACAATTTGTGGGTATTCATCCCCACCGTGGTTTTTCCCAGTTGGGTTTCCACGTGAAAAAATGTGTGTTATGTGTGATGCTTTTTCATGTGATGCTTTGTTATTTTTTGTCAAGCGGTAAAGCATGTTGAACCAATAAGTCTTTACATTTCTGTTGATGTATCTCTAGTGTATGCATATGGGTGAAGTGGAAATAAGATGTTAGATTATGTGGAAAGTTAAGAGTTACCGGTTTATGTCTTTCACATTCTTACTATGTTTAACCGGGAGTAATCTGGTTTAGACCAGTGTTATTGCTTGCCAGTCAAGTGCAGAGTTTTTAGTCAAACCAGTTTAAGGAAAAGTGATTTTTGCCTGTACTGATTCACCCCCCCTCTCAGTACCGGTTTGGTACTAACTGTTCATCATTTATTCATCAACAAACCCACTATTTGAGAAAATAACAGTGATTGCGCTAAGTATGTCAATTCTAGCTCAAAGTTGACAACATTCCCACAAATATAAGACTACAAAGCCACTGTAATAGACCACAGACCCACTAGAACTGACTTCAAACCTACTAGACTGATATTTTGATAAAAGACTTGACACCAAACACATCAAGCATGAAGATATGACCATAAAATAGATAAAATCAGTTAAGTACAACCCTATGGATAGTCAAATGACAGTATGTGTTAAATCTCCTTTCCCAGAAACCACATCCAACTGGATAGATAGAAGCCTGAAAGCACTGGCTCCACCCTTGGCACACACTTCTCGTGCATGCCAAGCGTTGAATTCGTTGGTAATTACTTCCTAGTGAATTTTCTATCTTGAATTGGGGGGTACATGAGGAGTTTCTTCGGTATGCGCGTATCACAATACCTGAGTCAACACATAGAAAGATTTTTGGATGCTAAAGATAAATTGGCTTGTAGTGGGGGAACTTTCAGGGTGAATCAGGTAGTCATATGTGCGGTGGCTAGCTCATTTAAGAGATATCCCATCCCATAGAACATGGATTTTACGCATCTACCACACAAGCACCAGACGATTTTGACTTGCGTCAAGACCACAAAGGTATTTGCATAATGATACTAAGGGAAACCATTGGTATAGCACAACGTTAATAGTTAATTTATAGATTTTGCTAAAATAAAAAAATATTTATATAGTAGACCAAAAGAAAGTACTGCTTGGGTCATTCTCCCCTCACCCGACCTTATAGGCTACTCGAGGGGACATACCCTCCTACTTAGAAAGTAAAATCGAGCGTCACTAACACTTTTCTCTTGCACCTACAACCATGAGATCTAGAGGGAGAGGATAGTGCGTGTTAGTAGTAGGACCACTCTATAGATACACAAGTGTGCAAGAAACAAAAGACATGGGGTTCATTCCTTTACTTGAATTAAAGTGTGCCTAATTACTCAAAAGACACAACATGTCCATTCCCTTAATTGAATTGAAGTGTGCCTAATTATGCAATAAGACACAAAATAAAGAAGGAAATGAGAAAATTTGTGCCAATGAAACCCTACTTTCTTTAGCGGTCCTCTTATAGCTCGAAATGTTGCACAAACATTATCAAAACCATCCAACAACACACAAATTAACTGATTAGTACTAAAAAAGCATTATGGAAAATCATGCAGATTATAATTAGTGATCCTGCTACTGTGTGGTGTGAACCCATTGTTTCAAAGCACAGCCTG
Source organism: Cryptomeria japonica (assembly GCF_030272615.1). Classification (NCBI taxonomy): domain Eukaryota; kingdom Viridiplantae; phylum Streptophyta; class Pinopsida; order Cupressales; family Cupressaceae; genus Cryptomeria; species Cryptomeria japonica. The sequence continues at coordinate 184,113,766 of NC_081409.1, forward strand.
TTGTTTCAAGGCACAAACCCATTGGTTGTCTAAAACATGTTCTCATTGTCTGTCTAAAACACTGACACATAAGTTAGTTGATTAGTACAAAAATAACATTTGGGAAAATCATGTAAATGATAATAGCGATCCCACTACTATGTGGTGCAAACCCGTTGTTTCAAGCGAACCTGTTGGTGCAAGGATATGACCCCGCTGGTGCAAGTATGTGAACCCATTCTTGCAAGAAAGCAACCCCATTGGTGCAAGAATGAGAACATGTTGGTGTGAGAATGTGAACCCGCTGTTTCACAGACAAAAGCCAATTATCATTTTTAAAAACCCAAAACTTAGAATGAAATTTTACCTTCTATAAGAAACTAATGATGGCGATCTCGTTGTTGTATGAAAATGATAATAGTGAACCCACAGTTTCAGGGTGTAGTTTCAAGGTGTTTTCTCGCTATTTCAATGTGCAAACCTGTTATTTCGTGAAATCACAGGATTGAGAAAATAGACTTTCGCCTAGGCGGAAATCAACTTATAGATCCGCTTTTTTGCCTGCAAGTGCTCAAAATCTGCAATAAATGCACTCAAACAACAAAAAACATTAGAATGACCTGTGAAGTGGGTCCCACCGAGCATGCCATAAATGTACAATGAAAAATATGTGTGTGAATACAAAGGAGAAAAGATAAACTAATTAACCAAAACAAGCACAAGACATCATTCACTTCAAGATCGAAATGGTAAAATCAAAGCAAAATCACAAAGAAAAGTTATGCAAACCCCAAATCCTTACTTCGATTCGATTATTTCACGATTGGATGTGTGCTCATGACATTGATTCATATGCTCAATTGTGTTCCATGCTTTGATGAAGATGATAATGTAAATGATAATGGATGTGTGACTGTGAGTAGTGATTTCAGCAAAGTAATGATGTGTTGAATGAAAAGTGGGTTCAGAGAGGTTATGGTCTAAAAATGGAGTGATTAAATAGAAGATGAGAGGAAGGAGAGGGGGTGTGAAGAGGAGACACTTGTCCTCAAAGGGGACAAGTGGTTCAACTAAAGGGGAAGGAGTGACATGTGTTTCTAATGACATGTCTATTTTGGGCAAAGCCACCCAAAATAGGATATTTTCCCCAAAAAGGGGGAAAAGAGGTTAGGATGTTCACGTATGGAGGTTAGGAGGGATAGGATAGGGTTAGGGGAGGTTTGGATGGATAGGGTTGGTTGGAACCCCAAGGTTAGGACAAGGGTTAGGTTAGATGGGGGGTTAAGGTTAGGAGCCATGTGCTCAAATAGGATTTGAGTCTAATTAATTAATCCATGGGGGTTTTGGGAAAAGGGACATTTAATTAATTAGATTAATTAAATGGGATGGCAATAAGGGAATTAATTAACTAGGTTAATTAATTAGGAGGAAATGGGTTGGGGGTTAATTAATTAATAATTAATAAATTAGAAGGATAGGATTAGGGATTAATTAATTAGGAATTAATTAATTGGAAGAATGGAATAGGGAAATTAATTAATTAATTAGAGGAAAGGGATTTAAATTTGATTAAATTAATTAACCAAATTTAGGTGTCTACACCACCTTAGGTGAACAAATCCAATTAATTATTTCCTTAGGTGCCCCATCCTCATCCCAAAAATTAAATATATATTTTGTTTATTTTTCTTCAATTTCTATTAAGTACCTTAAAATCATAACTCCCTTTATCTGCCACTTGCACAAGTAAATCCTAGTCAATTCCCCTCAAATCATGTGCATTCCTCTAAAGTGCACTAAGGTATGTATTTTATACACAAGGAATGGGTCTTTGTAGATGTGGCATGGTCTTGATACCATGTCAGATGGGTCACAGAACTTGTACATTCCCCAAAGGTACTCCAAATTACCATTCCCATCTTATCTATCCAATAGTTGAGTCATTTCATGTGGATGGATTTCTTCTACCACTCATTAACATAATGGGTTTGGGTTGTGTCCACTATGATCCATTTTTTTGGTGTTACCCAATCAATTGGGTGTGGATTTGTCTCTATTAATTTAATCTATTTGTGGGCTCATCAATTGGCCTACAACATTGAATCAAGGTAGGGTCCATCTATCCAACATTAAAGATTGGATCATCCTATCTTTCTCAATTCTTGAGTGGAAACGTATGATTATGGGTTCAAAGGAGAACTCTCTCTCTCTCACTCTCTCTCTCTCTCTCTCTCTCTCTCTCTCTCTCTCTCTCTCTCTCTCTCTCTCTCTCTCTCTCTCTCTCTCTCTCTCTCTCTAACACCAAATGAGGAAACTTGTCCTCCTCTCATCTCTACATGGCTCTCAACCATTACGAGCCATTGAAATCTATAAATTACTATGTAACCTTATGCTACTATCTACAAAACTCATATTCATAATATTTGAGCACAACCACCATTCCTTAGTGCAACATGGGTTAGTTTGATGAGAACTTAGCTTCTTTTCATGTATATTTGCTAATAATTTGTTTAATTTTAGTGTTATATCTAATTATGAGTAAATGGGTTAATTTAGTTAGTTCATTTAATGTTTTTTCATGTGCATATAATTAATCAACAAGGTGAAGTAACATGAAGTTGATAAATCAATGATGTGACATCATGATGAAGACAACATATTACATGATTGAAAAAAATATATATAATAAAATACATTAGATGGAATGAAAAACTTAGTCATCAACATGAGATAACAACAAAGTTAAGGTGGAAAAATCTAAGTGCCTACAATTAGTAGTTTATTGATTATATTATATAAAGAATGTGCATGAAAATCCAATGTGCAAAATAGATTATATGACTATCACTAAATATTATTGATCTAGTAATCATATGAATAGGGTATGGGGTGTATAGAACAATAGTATAAGATTGCACCCATATTGGTAGAAGAGGAAAATAATCACTAGTCTAAAATAAAAGCTCCAAATTGTTAAAGCAATTATAATAATTGCTAAGTACTAAAAGTTGAAATTATTTAAACAAATAAAGAACCTAGATCCATTAAATGACAACATATCCAAACAAAATAGTGCCCATAGAGAGAAAAACGATGGCAACGATCAACCATTCAAATAGTAGTTGAAGTACAAGGGTTGAATACATTTAGTAATAGGGAAGTTTTATGGCATGCTTATTTTATTATATTGCTTAATAGCAGTACAAATGATCTCATATAAATTTTTAATTACACATCAAGAATAATTTATAATATTTTCTTATAATAGTATTCTCAGTATAGTTTAGGGATTGAAAATAATCAATTGATAGGCGAGGAAGGCTAAACTTTTTTTAAGGTAAAAGGTGACTATGTCACTACAATATATTAATTAAGAAATGAAGTGTATGAATAGTGACTAAGTGTTGTCATTGATGTCAACCCTTAACTTGTGTGTGTTGTCATTGATGATCTATTGATGGAAGGATAATGATGTCTCAGGTGTTGGTAAGGTGTTTTCATTGATAGATAATGTAGATGGTTGATGATTAAAGATGTTCTTTGGTGTGGATGTACACCTTCTTTGTGTTGATGTCTACACTCGGTATCTTATGATTATTTTTGTATGATGATGTTGATGTGTTGAAGAATAGTGATGGCAAAGATAATATTATGATATCATATTTAGATGAGGATTAGAAGCATTAAGTTGGGGATTAGAAGAATTAAGATGAGTTGTAGAAGAATGTTGATAAAGTGGATATATTGTTGATGGTGTTAACGGTCTTGTACTTGCTACAAGATATTGTGATGTCTCTCTTATTTCTCCTAGGTGACCAATTGTTGCTACAAGGATTTTCTGGTTGTTGCAAGTTGATGAAGTTTGGTAATCCAGAAAAGTATGTTGAAGAAAGTCTAGAAGAATCATTTGCATTCCTTCATGTTTGCAGATGTGGTCTTGTAGTTTTGGATTTAGGATGTATGTTCGATATAGATGTTTCACTCCTATTATTTTAGGTCCTTGATGTTGGAGAAGATGTTTCTAGTTATTCTAGTATGTTGGCAGGTTGATGGATTGTCAAGATTGATCCAAAAAATGTTTTGTATTTCTCTAAAATGATGATTTTGCTACTACAACTTGGGGGACATGCTTATAATGTATGTGCAGTGTCTCAATTCTGATTTTAGGTGATAATGTGTATTGCAAGTGTGATTGTTGATGTTCTATAAATCATGACTGTGTTGTCTAGGCATCCAGGAATGAAGAACTCTATATCAATTTTCTTGCGCAATCTTGTCTTTGCGTGAAAATATGAAAGAACTATATAAAAATATTGTTGTATGTTTGAGGGATATATCTATGTCATTTACATGACAATGTTTTATCTATTTGGTGTTGCATATTGTCTAGTGTTGGTTTTTAGACCTGATATGTAGTCATTTGGCTAATATGGCATGTTCTATTGCTTTCTCTATTCTTTTGGAGTCTATGCCATCATTTAAGATTATGTTATTTTTGGGTCCTACTATGCTTTGTGGCGATCCACATTGGATGAATTCTATTGAAAGATGTGTTTTGGGCCAATTGGTTATGTGTTACATTATTTTATCTACACATTACCCTATTGCTAACATGGGAGGAAATGCACCAGCATGCTTGATGTTTAAAACTACTTTCAAATATATTATAAGTATTTTTAGGTCCTCTTTATCTCTTGGATTGGACCACTTTGACTGCAATTATGAATTGTGGTTGATCTAGTGGGATTTTTTGTGATGATGTAGTTGGTATATATAGAATATCACATAAATTGCAATTGGGGTGGTAAGTAGTGGATTGTGGAAGATACAAAGGTGAAGTAGTAAGAGTGTGTAGTGAAAGTATTGGAGAATAATTTCCAAATGGTTTCTTGAGACAATGAGTCAAGAGAAACTATATTTTAAGAGAGATTGTTGGATTCATTAATGCCAAAAGCTTGTTCATTGTAACCCATATTTTCATGTATCTTGCTTAGAGATAGTGAGTATCCTTAGAAAATCTTGTTGGCAATTGAAACTCATCCGGTGGATACTGATGAGTGAATAATGGTCTAGGGTTTTCATTCATGGAAACTCTCATTGGAAATACTATCCAGAAATCACATATTTTCATACCCAGAAGTTATTATGATCCGGTGATAGCCTATAGGTATTTCAGGATAAGCATAGCAGTTTTGGCCTGGAATCTTTTCGGTGATTACAGTGGTGATATTCGTGTATGGGGTGATAGAGGTGACTTGTTGAAGTCATATTGACATTATTTAATGGATCCACATATGTTTTGATGATCCAGTGCAAGCCGACTCATGATTACACGTTACAATGTAGGCCGACTTGACAATTGTTTATTTTGTGATTGCGGATATATAAGACCGATGTAGAAGATCTTTTTGAGGTATGGTATGATGTGGTATGAGCAATTTGTGATCGAGAAACCCTTTTGGTATAGTTTCACGTGTGTATTCTTGTTCTGGTAGCTGACTGAGACAAAAAATAGAGCAGAGTAACAAAGGTGGTACAGTCAGACTTTATGCACTTAACCAGAACTCATCTAGGAATTGTTTGATGCTATTTTGGAGTTCAATAATTGTAATTCATCATTTTAAATTATTTGTAAGGCAGTGACCCTTCCGGGGTTGCAACCCTTATTGTAATTGAGTTGTAAGCTCTAGGCAGTGTGCCTGAATGCAAAGTGCATTCCCCTTTCATAATATTGTTTTTCTACTGGCCATAGTGAAATAATATTGTGGGTTCAAATCCCACCGTAGTTTTTCCCATTTGGGTTTCTACATAAAAATCCTGGTGTTATGATTTTTTAGTTGATTATCTTGTGTTTCTACACTTTACTTTCTTGCATATGCTTCTGGTGGTTTCAAAGTAAGTCTAAAATTTGTTTGTTGATAGGTCACCGATTCACCCCCCTCCCCCCTCTTAGTGATCCTTGACTCCAATAATTGGTATCAGATCCTAGTTCCTCTGAGGAAGCCTAACCGCTTGAGAAAGGTCTAAGAGATTAAATCAATGGATTTCGGTTTTCAGAGACAACTTTGTGTGGCACTTGAGCATCTTGATGCAACAAGAAATGAGATAAGATCCTTAAAGAGAAACCCGAATGTAGTTGAAGACTTCATTAATGATTTGAAATATCAGGTCAACACTTCGAGAGACAAGAGGAAAGAGCTGATGGACAAGTTGAAGGAGAAAGGAGATCAAAGCATGGAAAATTAGGACAAAGTCAATGAATGTGACAAGCTTGCTACAGAGAATGTTGTATTAAAGAATGAGATGCAATCCATTGTGATGAAGTTGAATAAGGAGATTGAATACTAGAAGAAGCATCCCATTGGCCATGATAGTGTAAGTATTCTTCCTTCCATCATGTATTGCCTGTCTATCAAAATGTCAAGGTCTTCCCAACAAAAGATGACAAATGTCCATAGGCATAATATCACACAGAACTTCATCATGATAATTCCCAATTTTCAATTTTACTAAGCACTATTCACTTTCTAACAACTCATGTTCATCCTGAATCCATGCTATCCGGTAAGGCTTAGGGTTTTTCAATCTCTCCAATTTCAACTTATTCACCATCTTAGATTCTGAAACAAGATTATCTGAACTACCACTATCAATAACAACTTTACAACACTTACCGGATACCTTACATATGGTCTTGAATAGGTCCTTCCTCTGTAAGGGTTCTTTATCTTCTCCGGTATGACACAAAGCTCTCCTCATCATCAACATTTCTCCATCTTCTAGTTTATTGTTCGATCTGGTGGGGTTCTCTTCCACCACTGCTACTCTTTTGGTAGTCTTTGACTTCTTACATTCAAATGCACGGTGTCCTTCTCCTCCACATTTAAAATAGGTTCCTTTGAATGTCCTTTTGTCTTGCCTTCCAATGTTCTCATTCCTGTAACCATCTGGTTCTCTCCTCTGGTAGAAATTTCTATCATCCTTCCGATATGAATTACCTTCTTTGCTTACTTCCTCATCCTTGTTCTGATCTATACCGGTTCCTCTTCCTCTAGTGTATCCTCTTCTTCCTTGAAATATTCCTCCGGTAAACCTTCCACCTCTACCTCTCTGTCTCTTCTCATGTCTTTTATTCAATTTCTCTTCATCTTTTATTGCATACTGATAAGCCTCTTCAACACTCTCTAATTTGATCATACTGAGTTCATCTTGTATAGACATCTGTAATCCGTTCAAATATCTTTCAATTTGTTCAATTTCATCATCAACATGTCCGGATCTGATGTTCAACTTGTAAAATGCTTCGGTGTACTCACACTAGATTCCTTCTGTCTCAGATTTTGTAACTTTTGGAACAGATCTACTTGATAATTTGTCAGAACAAACTTTGATTTTAACTTATAAATCATCCTCTCCCATGTCTTAATCTTTTCTTTACCTCTTCTTTGCCTATCAGCTTGCAAGTGCTCCCACCAAAGAGATGTATGACCCTTCAACTGGATACATGCATACTTCACCTTCCTCTCTTCTGTAGTGTTTTCAAAGTCAAAATATTTCTCCATCTCCAAGATCCAATCCAATAATTCATCTGAATCTAACTTCCCATCATATTCCAGTGGGGTAAAATAAGGTTTAGTATTCACCCTACTGAAAACCCTTAAAAACATTTCCTCCTCTGGATCAATTGCTAGTAGGTTCACTTGTTCTGTCGGGGCTTCTTCTCCTTCATCTTCGCTCACATCCTCAACATGTCGATCTCTTCTCTGGGATATCTCCATGGCTTCTAATCGGGCTGCTATTCCTTGCAACATCTCCATTACAGTAGGGTTTGCATTCCCATGCACTCCACCATTCCTATTTCCTCTTCGCGCCATTGATTCATGCCAGTCCTTTGCAATTGCAGTTCGGATCCATAATCCGCCACACTACGACAAAATTTAGGATACGCAACCCCCAGAACAAAATTCACTCTAATACCACTTGAAGCAGTCATCGACGAGGAGGGACCTCGAAGAGATCAGTCCAAACTGGTCAGCAAGAGTTAACACACTAGAAACACATAGACATGATGGAGGCAATGCAGAATAGATTGTTTTATTGCATGAAAAGTTAATTAAATCCAACCGGTAACAACCGGGTTAAAACATACCAACACACCGGCCTGGTAGAATAGGTCACATAGGGACCTTGAGTCAAAATATCTATCTTCTAATCACTATCTATCTGATTCTCCTTTATCTCTGAGTTGATTGATTACATTGCAAAGCATGATTACAAATATATATATATATATATATATATATATATCGATCCAAAGGATCAGGTCGGGCCAAAAGGATCAAAACACTAACGTGCATAAATGAATGAGGTCAGCCTCCCGAAAATCCAAAGGATGAAATGTAGAATGTCGGCCACATGTCAAGAAACATCAAGATCAATTTCCAAGGCTCCACAAGCATCGAAATGGGTTCTAGTAGATCACCAGAATAGGCCTCAAGTAACCGGTAACAAAACAATCCGGTAACAAGAAACTGACAAGGAAAACCAATAGCATAATGCTCCAGTAAACAAAGACAAATCAGATGAGAAAGGCAAAGTGAAATTAGCAGAGATCAGAGACAAGCATGAGAAGATGTGGGTTAGAAAAGATGAATCCAAGACAGACAATGGATCTGCACCTGAATCCGGTGTAGGATCTTCATCTGGTAACTAAGGCTTTTGGCCTTAGGGGGTGGCATTTTCATACAAAATCTTGCAGAACCCCTTAGAGAGATCTGTGATTTACCAAGGTTGATTATTAATGTTTGGAGATGATTATCTGGAATTCTTCATATCAATATTTGAATCCAATTGAATGGTTTATGCTGAACAGGGCATCCAGTTGAACCTTACCAATGCATTTATGTCAAATTAAAATTAGGGTTTGCAAGGTTAAAAAGGGAAAATGTGAATCATTTCTCACATTCCAAGCGAAGAGTTGAATCAGTGGTGCAAGGCGAACTGGTTTTCTAGGCGATCAAAATATTTGAGGCGATTTGACAAAGGTTATTGTGCATCCGTTAGGAACAAGAGGTTTTTACAAAAGTATATTTTGAACCCTAAATTTCTTGAAATGACATCTTCTTCTATTAATACGCCTTTGGTAGTTGAGGTTTCTGAAAGCGAAAGGTCACAATTCAAGAAACATCCATTTAACTCAGTAGAGGATGATCCAAATGGTGCTTTCTCATCCATACCATATGGAGTTCTGCATGTTGATGATGTAAGATCTTATATTCACTGCAACATTAAGATAACTGAAAATGAGATGATCCTAGCACTTTATAACAGGCACTTCCAAGACAAAGATGGAAATATCAAACTGGAATATGTTCGGTTGAAGAGGAAGGGCTTCATGCAATTTGTTCATTTCCCGTTGTTCGATGAAGATGAGTGGGTGAGATACATTTTGAATCGTGTGCACGATGAGTTTATTTGGATGGACAAACCTTACAAGATAACTAAGCAGGCCATCCATGCAGTCACTTGCCTTGATCAAACCGGTGACAAACCTAATTTGAGGAAGGTAATGAACCCTAGTATCACAAAGCTAACCAATGCACAATTTGATAACAAATCTATGACAATGATGATATTTTAGAACATGCTGTGAGATTTGAATCCATGATCACCGGATATATAGTTTATCAGTCTAGTAGACTGAATTTTGTTTCTAGTATAGCAATTTATGTAATGTATCAGATGGTGAAAGAAGATGTGCAGTATGATCTATGTTCAGTCCTTCTCAATGAGCTTCTCAACAATTTAAAGAAGATTAAATCAGATAAGAAGAATGTTTTTAAATTTGGTTCTCTAATAATCTGTCTTGCACTTTATTTCATGAATGAGATTCTCGGAATAGGGAGAGTCCAATGAGCATTTGACTTACCAGTGGCCACCCAAATCAAGAAAGTTTTGCAAAGATTGGGAAATAGGGAGAGTCAGACTGCTACCCTGTGGAGCTTTTTCAAATTCTTCCAAGACAAAATGCAGGATAGGGAAAGGATTCCTAAGCAAGGGACAGAGAAGTATGAAAACTCTATATGCTTCATGGTCGATAGGGACCAATTCCATATGGAGGTAGTAGAGCCCTAGACAATTTGGATTTTACCAATGGGATATGAGGTTGATGCGCAAACACTTGAGATCTATTCTCAACACTTTCTGACCAAATGAGTGGATCAAAATGAACCAATATTTTGTACCTTCAAGGAGAAAGACATGGAGTTACATAAGAAGTTCAACCAGCCAGCAAGAAAAAGAAAAGTATCCAAAATCATTGAACAAGTGGTTGTGCAGATGGGATTTACTTGAGAGGTAGTCAAGAAAGCAATTGAGAAGGCGACATAAATGGAGGAAGCGAAGAAGCCTAAGGTTGGATAGATTCCTTCCAAGGAAAATCTGTAGGATTTGAGAAATACAAATCCACAGAACCCAAAAGAAACCTGCATGCAAGAAACCTGTCACAGAGAAAGAGAGAGAACAAATACAAGGGTTTTGGCTCTGACAAAGAGAAAAGATTTATTATCAGAGAAAAAATGAATCAAGAATATGAATAATACAAGAGATCAATCCTTATAAAGGAGATCAACACCAAAAGGAAAACCTAACCCTAAGGTCTGAGCATTTAATAATTAAATATTAATTATTAAATGACTAATGTATGCATAAAGAGAAATCTTAAGAGGAGAGCAAAGTTAATTAATTACTTTACTCTAACACCCCCCCTTAAGATGAGCTACAATGCAGCTAAAAACAATGCAGAAGAAAGCAAAGGAACTACAATGCAAAAGAGGGTCCCGGCAACAAGGCCTGATCAGGTACCCGAATACAAGAAAATCTCTATAAAGCGGAGTAAAGGAGAAAACCCAGTGGGAAAAAACTCCTCTCCAAAAAAAGATAAAGAATCATGCTGAAAAGAAAAACATGAAGGAAGGAAGGCCTCACTGAGACCCCCCAAGGACAACTTCCTTCACCCCAAGCATTGAGCGCAACTGAAGATAGCGTGGAGATGCCAAAGGTTTAGTGAAGATGTCTGCAACCTGCTCCTCTGTAGGAATATACTCCAAGATGAGAGAACCATCCTGAATCAACTGCCTGATGAAGTGCATGTGGATTTCAATATGCTTTATCTGCTGATGCTCCACTGGGTTGCGTGAAATGTGAATGGCACTCTGGTTGTCACACCAAAGAATAGTGGGACAATCTGGAGGAAACCCAAACTCTGTTATCGACTGCCGAAGCCATAAAACCTCCTAACTGGCTAACACTGCTGCACGGTACTCAGCCTCTATCTATGATAATGCAATAGCAGACTACTTCTTGCAAGACCATGTAATAGGACCAAAACCAAGGCAAAAAACGAAGCCAGAAGTAGACTTCCGATCATTGACATCACCAGCCCAATCGGAGTCAGTGAAGCCAATGATATGAGGGGATCCTGAAGAGTAGTGAATTGCATAATGTGTGGTGCCCCGAATATATCTCAAAATACGTTTGGCTGCTTGCCAATGGCTCTCATGAGGATCATGGGAGAACCAAGAGACAAGGCCAACTGCAAAGGAAAGATCAGGATGAGAATGTGTCAGGTACAACAGACTGCCAACCAACTGCCTGTATAAAGTGGGGTCTATTGAAGGAGTAGAGCAAGTGGAAGACAAAACAACACCTGACTGAAATGGACTGGGGACAGACTTGCAATCAAGCATGCCAAATCGCTGAAGCATATCAAGAGCATACTTCTCCTGAAAAATGGAAATCCCATCCGAAGACTGAATAACCTGTAGACCCAGAAAGAAGTGCAAGAGACCAAGATCTGTCATCTCAAACTGCTCCATCAAAGCTCTCTGAACACTCTGAATCATGGAGGATGAGCTACCTGTAATGATGAGATCATCTACATATAGCACTAGAATCAAAAGATCACCCTCCTAACACTGAATATAGACTGTGTGATCGGAATGACAGCGGGTGAAGTGTGAGGAAAGCAAGAAGGAGTCCATCTTCTCATACCAAGCCCTAGGGGCTTGTTTGAGACCATACAATGAACGTCGAAGTCTACAAACCAAAGAAGTGCCCTGCACAAAACCCTGAGGCTGCTCCATATAGATCTCCTCATGTAGGTCTCCATGCAAGAAGGCACTCTTCACATCCATCTGAAACACTGTCCATCCCTGTGAAGCTGCAAGTGAAAGTACCAGGCGTATAGAATTCATCTTGGCGACAGGAGCAAAGGTCTCAGAGTAGTCAATACCCTCTACCTGAGAAAACCCCTTCGCAACAAGATGGGCCTTATACTTATCAATAGAACCATCTGCAGCATACTTGGTACGATACACCCACTTGCACCGAACCAACTTTCTTCTCTTAGGAAGAGGACAAAGATCCCAAGTATGATTCTTCATCAAAGAAGAATACTCCTCATCCATGGCCCTATCCCACTCTGGGTGTCCTGTCACCTCTGAAAACTTTTGAGGATCATCTGAAAGGGTATAACTCAAAAGACTAGAACCAGATGTCTGAGCACGAGTGCGACGAGTATCTGAAGGATCACCTGCCAAAGAACGAGCTGCATCAACAGTATCACGAGCCCACTTTGGCAAAGAGGGAGCAACTAGTGGTGGTGGAGATGGTGGATCATGATCTACATCATCCTCAAGAGATAAGTAATCCTCAAGAGATGAAGAGGAAGGAGTAGGCAATGAGGGAGAAGCTGGTGATGGAGAATCCATCTGAGGATAGCACTCATCAAACTAGACATCCCGCCGAAACAAGACCTCTTTGGAATCAGGATCAAACAACCTGTATGCCTTAACATCCTCACAGTAGCCAACAAATATGAGTGGTCATCTCTTCCTCTCCATGGCTATCCACTGAGCATCAGGAATAAATGCCCAAGCCTCACTACCAAAAAATCAGAATGTAGAAACATCAGGCTTGACATGGGTCCAAGCCTCCTCAGGAGTCATATGTCATAATGCCTTATGGGGCATCCGATTCTGAATATAATTGGCACAATTGACTGCCTCAGCCCAAAATGAAGAACTCATAGCTCGAGACTGTATCATACAATTTGCCATCTCCCGTAAGATTCTGTTCTTTCTCTCAGCAACACCATTCTGTTGAGGGGTATAAGGAACTGTAAACTGGTGCTGTAAACCATGCTCAGTGCAAAAATCTCTGAAAGCCTGATTTACATACTCCCCCCCATTATCTGTGCGTATCCTCCTGATAGAAAGTCCAGATTGCTTCACCACAAATGTCTTAAACTTCCTGAAAGAGTCAAAGACATCAGACTTGTACTTAAGAAAGTACACCCATGTATGTCTGGAGAAGTCATCAATAAAAGTGAGTACATAACGGGCCCCTGAAAAAGGAGTCGGAAAGGACATAAGATCACTGTGTACCAACTCTAGGGCTGCCCTAGCATGAGAGGCTCGACCCTTAGGAAAAGGATCTTGATGATGTTTGCCAAGGACACAACCACGACATACACCATCCGTACAAGAAATCTGTGGAAGCCCAATCACAAGTGCCTGTGTACTCATCTGCTGTAGATATCTGTAATTGACATGACCAAAACGCTCATGCCAAAGCCTGCTCACTGAATCTGCATGTGCTATAAGAGAGGAACCAACAGTGTCTGAACTCTCAAAGCCATCAAAACTATATAAGTGAGATGCAGAATCCACACTCCCAGTAGCCACAACCAAGTCAGGATCATGAAGATCTCGAATAACCACATCATGAGGAGAGAACTCAACTGTCTTACCAGAGCCAGAGTGGCAAATCTGATAAACGGATAGAAGGTTTGTCGAAATGTCAGGAACCAAAAGCACATCCTGAAGACAACCACCATCCAATGAAACAATACCAGAACCTTGAACGGAAAGTTGTGCTGAGTCACCAAATGCAATATGTCTAGTGCCTGTAGGAGCAAGAGCGGTGACTAAATCCTATGTGTGTGTCATATGGTGAGAGGCACCAGAATCTAGAATCCAAGTGGATGCGGAGGACATTGCTCGTGCAGAAAGAGCATGACCTTTCCCTGTGGGCTGTGAAGGAGGTTGTGGTGCACTGATATTATGCTATTGCATGGCTTCCTCCAAAGCCTCTAAACGTTTCCAACACCTGGAAATGGGATGTCCTTCCTTGCCACAAAAACTACAAGGATCACTTGATTTCTTCTTAGTCTTGGAGGAAGACTCACCAGACTTTGAAGATTTGCCCTGTTTAGAATTGAATTGTGGTTTTGAATCAGACTTAGGTGGTGTCTTGGAGGGATTCTCACTAGCCTCTGAATCTTTCTTAGGCTTCGATTTCTGCTTCTGTTTTCCTTTGGAGGACTGGGCTACCAATGCTTGGTTCTGTGAACCTGAAAGTGAATCCAACTGCTTAAGCTTAGCTTGCTCATGAGTCAGACGATCACAAAAGACCTCAAAAGAAGGCATGACATGTCGAGCACCCAAGGCATCCATGGTGGAATAGAAGGTTGAAGAGAAGATCTGAAATGGACCCCGAAGCTTGGAGAGAATTAGAAAAATGCACTCTGTATCAGTCTTAGTCTTACCACAACCCTGCAAGATTGATCTTTGTTGTTTGAACTTCATCAGAAAGTCCTCAATAGAAGGAAACGAATCAAGTACCAAGGAAGTTAACTCTGCCTCAAGCTGCAAAGCTCTGAACTCATTGACAGTACCAAAAAGTCCTTCAAACTTGATCCAAATGGCTCGAGGAGTGAGACAACCCTCAAGATGAAACTGAAGACTGTCAGAAATGTGTAAAGCCATCAATCCCATAGCCTGATCCATATTGTTTCGGTGCTGCATAATCTCAAAAGGATGTGTCAACTGAGGCTGAACCTCATCCAAATAGGACCATAACCCTTTTGACTGGAGAAGAGTCATCATGCGACCCTTCCAAGTGTGGTAATTATGCGGTGTGAGAGATTCAATAGGTCTATCTGCCATCCTGTGAACTGTGCCTCAACTGCTCTGAATTTTTAATTATTATTAAGTGGTCTTTCAAAACTAGACAGAAGATGCAGAAGGGGGTTTGATTTTTTTTTGTATTGGTGTTTGTAAATTCTGGTTTTCTGATGTAAATAATAGAAAGCAAGAGAAAACACCCCCCACAATGCAAAAAACTAATCCCCAGTACAAACTGAAAGCCAGAAAATGATAGAAAGCAATAACGGGTTGAGACAAAATTTGGAGCACCTAAAGAATTTTCTAATGAAATAGACTATAGATCTGGAAAGAGAACAGAACCACCTTTCTGATGCCTATTCGCTTGCGAAAAATGGAGTCCGTATGCAAAAGATATGGCGCCTGGAGTGCAAAAAACTTGTTCTGACTTTGACTAGAAAAAAACACTACAAAACAACAAAATCAGAGAAAAAGACATACATCAATTAGATCGGGCTCGGAACTAGCTTTCCAATGCCTATTTCCATTCAAAAATCCGAGCTAAAATGCCCGAGTTATACCCGATTTTGTAAAACTGCTCCAAAAGAGCCCAAATAGGCCCTTTAAGCCCTCAAGGGCTTTTAAAAAATAAGCCCCTGGTCCTCTGGGCGACCAGGGGCGGGCGCAGGGGGGCAACGGCGCGGGGGCGGCGCTGTGGCGGCGGGTAGCGTGATGGCTGGGCGCAGGTTGAGCGCGGGCCAGGCGCGGGCTGCGGACGGGCGGCTCGCTGCGCGTAGGCGGCGGGTGGGCGCAGGGCGACGCGTGGGCGGGTTACCGCCAGCGGCGGTGGCCGCCGGGTGGCCGCCGAGCTGCGGAGCGGCGGCGCGGTGGTTTCACTGTCTATGCCCGATTTTATTTAAAAAACCGTATATTTTTTTTAATTTTTTTTTTGAATATGCGCCTCGGTTTTCGTGCCCTAGGGCCATACGGCCTTGGGGCAAAAAAAAATTTGCCTCCTAGTGCAACTGTGTCCAAATCGGACGAATTTTATATGGAAATAGGGGTTTTTGGGTGCTACGAGCTCAACGGTGAGGTCCGTTTCGGCTCAAAGTGCACCAAAAAAGAAATACCCCTATTCCAAAATAAAAAACAAAAGACAAATACAGATCTGATGCAACCAAAACCTGGATCTCAAAAATCTTTCAAAAGTCTGAACAAGCTGCAGCAGATCCAGCTCTGATACCATGTAGGATTTGAGAAATACAAATCCACAGAACCCAAAAGAAACCTGCATGCAAAAAACCTGTCACAGAGAAAGAGAGAGAACGAATACAAGGGTTTTGGCTCTGACAAAGAGAAAAGATTTATTATCAGAGAAAAAATGAATCAAGAATATGAATAATACAAGAGATCAATCCTTATAAAGGAGATCAACACCAAAAGGAAAACCTAACCCTAAGGTCTGAGCATTTAATAATTAAATATTAATTATTAAATGACTAATGTATGCATAAAGAGAAATCTTAAGAGGAGAGCAAAGTTAATTAATTACTTTACTCTAACAAAATCCTAAGGAGACCAAGTCTTCCCCTATTCTGGTGAAGCCTTCTACAACACAAAGCTCATCTAGGAAAGGAGTGTTGAAGCAGAAGGAGAAACCAAAAAGGACTTATGTTGTTGTGTCTTTGGTTGCCTTTGAGACTGAGTTTGATGAGGAAGCAGAGAAAACAAAGAAGAATGTTGAATTCGTAAGAGTAATTAGGAAACCTCAATCCGGTGGTGAGAAAAGTAAGAAGTCAAAACCAGAACCCTCTCTAACCAACATGCCTAAAAGAGGAAGAAGGGTGAGAACAAAATAAAATAAGGACCTTGAATCTAGCAAGGTAGAGGGTAAATATTCCTTTACTCCTCTATTAACTGTAAAAGAACTAACTAATGAAATTGTTAAGGATGGTAATCTTAAGAATATCAATGTATAATAGGGTGAAAGCATAGTGCTGTGTCGCCATTTTAGCTAAGTGTGACACAAAAAGAAATCCTACTCGATCGAGTAGGACTCAACCGAGTCTGCATGGCACCACATGGCGCCTACATGGAGGACGGGTGGTGAGGTGGTACTCGGTCAAGTACTACCTAACCCTACATATACCCATCGGTTGCACTTGGCTCCATCTATCCCCTACTTCTCTCAAGTTTTACCCCCAAATCATGATTCTAAATGTTGGTTCCCTCTCGAACATTGTTTTCGTTTCTTGTGAATTTCGTGTGCTACTCCACTTCCTAATAGAATTGATTTTTGAAGTCGTGTGGACTAGGGTGATCGAGGTTCAAGCTCATTTATGATTTGTTGGTTCTTGTCAGAAGAGATGATAGACAATTGCAACTGCTCCAAGGTCATAACATTGGAAATATACTTGGGAGAGGCGATCCTATCAGAAGCATCCATTGCATAAGTGATCTCTCTAAATAGCCACCCACATTGAATATACATCGCTCTACATTAAACAATCGATGCGCATGTAAGGTTATATATATCGCTTGTCTTAACCAATAATGCATTGAAATTGGAGGCGGATAATAATAGATCGGAACAGAATTTCAATAGATCTGAGCATCATCACCTTGTAATGTGTGACAGGAATTGGTGATATTGAAAAAGTCTTTGCCGCTATACAGTTTAAGCTCAGCCACAGGACAATGAATAGAACCGTCTGCTAGGCTATTCCAAGGAGTTCAACGAAGTGAATATTTGACAGTTAGGGTTTGGCACCTGAACAGTTTTGGAACCTGCTAGTGACATCTATGGCAATAATTTCCTTATGGCTTGGTCGTGGATCAGAGCATGGGGATTTACTTTTGTTGATTTTCCTTTTGTGATCCAAGTTCGCGGTGCCCTAGATTCTGCAAAGTTGTGCGAATTGGCAGAGCCATTTTTATTTTTTTGATCCAAGGGTCAGATGATAATTTTCCGAACATGGAAAAGAACAAAGTGGATGGAAGTCACATCATCTTGTTTGCTGTAGTGGACTTGTGATTCCTTGCCCGCTCCTTGTAATAAAAAGAGGAATAGTAGAGTGCGTGGAGACTTGGCGATAGCTCTCGCCTTCTCAGCTCAATTATTTCCGAATCTCCTACATTTCCTTCCTGCAACAATAATAGATATTTAGGGTTACAAATTTTTGTAAATGAATATAGTCATGGCCGATAGAAGGCATTTGGGTTCATGGATAGATGTGGGTTGGGAAGACCCACCTCATGTTTCGTAGTGGGTCTACACGAATGGCAGATGGAAGGACATGGCGATACAGGTAAACCAGAGTGGAGATAACAAGATTTTTAGGCCAGTTTCAAAATACTTTCAAGGCTTCTTTCGGAACAGACACAGTGTGGAATGGAGGCAGAATAACAATGGAAGGAGATTCACTCAAGGGCATTTTAATAATGGTGAGAATCAAGGGAATTATGAGAAGCAATTGAAGGGTTTTTCAGGGAAATGGTCTTTGGATCTGGGAAATCAGCGAACATTTGCTAGGGTCGTTGGCTTGGCAAATAAGGAGACTGCGGCTAGGGTTTTTGTTTCTTCACAGGAGGTGGGAAATAAGGTAAATGTGAACCTCAAGGAAGCTAGTCCGAAAAAGGTAAGTAAGATACCTACCGATCCTATCCTGTTGGGGGTTTCTTCATCACAGGTTTGGGCTCCTATCCCTTGTATTGATATTCTGGGTTCCTATGTTGACCAAAAAGTGAATTGTTTGCATTCAAATGCTATTTCTGGGGAAATTTGGGGTGATCAAATTAGTTTGTTAAAGCTTTATCATAAATTGCATAAAAGATGGGGGGATATGCATTATTTTCAATTATTGTCTGCGAATGCTTTTATTATTGTCTTTGATTCTCCTTCTTTCAGAGATGAGGTATTAAGAACTTCGCATCATTGGTTTGGAAAACATTTAATTTCAGTTGTGGCTTGGAAACCTTTTTTTGTTCCTGCTTGGTCTAGTTCGAAACTTATTCCTTTCTGGTTTGGTTTACCAAAAATTCCTTTTGAATTTATGGATCCGGATGTTCTTGAGCAAATTGGAAATACTATTGGAACTTTTTTAACATCTAAAATGGACTTTGTGGAGGGGGAGGTTCTGGTAAAAATTTGTGTTCTTATTAACCCTAACAATGTTTGCCCCCATACTTGTAATATCAAGTCTCATGATGGTATCTGGTGCCAGTCAATTGAGAAATTAGATACAGAGCTTCTTAAGTCTCCTTTACTTTTGGATGCTCCATTACTTATGGATTTTAAGAAAAACCAGCAGGTTGTTGGCTCTATCCCTAAATCTCTTAATAAAGATAGTTTGTTGGCGGGACCTTCAGTTGAAGGATGTGGAAATGTCTCTTCGCATAAATTGGTAGAAACAGGTCACATTAATCTTGAATATAATCCATTGTGTCCTAGTTCTGGGAAACCAAATGATCACACTTTGGGTTTGGTCTCACTTTTGTCTTTTCTGAAGACATTTTCTAATAACGAGGGTATAGTGATGGATGGTAATCCCCTGATAAATGAAGTAGATCATTCATTGACAATAGATTTCCCTAAGATGCCAAATAATCACATAAAAGGTAAGGATGACAACTTGCCTTCATGCACTCATAAGGAGGTTTTTGATTCTTCAAAGAAGGTGAATTTAGATAAAAATGTAGTGATTGATATGGAAACTATTAAACAGGTACCTGCCATAGGTCTTCCTAATGATTCTTCTTTAGTTCAGGTAATTGAGAATTTGGTGTCTAATAATTCCCCTCTGAATGTTGAAATTAATATGGCTAATGAATCTTCCTTAGGGAATAGTAATCCGTCAGAGGTTGTCCCAGTTATTATGCTAGATGAGAATCTGGTTCAACAAGTAAATGATAATTTTAACAATCATGCACATCAGATGGATGAGGGTATTACAGATAGAGTTGTTTGTTCAATTGAGAATGATTTGGGGGGTATAAACTCGACCCTTCCAATTTCTAAATCTGCTAATCCTTTTGCGGTTTTGGCTACAACAAAATTGGGTTTTTGAAGATAATCCAATTATCCTGGCTTCTCCAAAGTCATGCAAGAGTTTACCAATTGTCCAAACAACTCTGGTTTTTTCACCATCAGTGGTTTCTCCTAGGATAGGTAGGCCTCCAAATAATCTTAAGACTCAAATGGAAATCGATGCTAGAATTCAAAAGACTTTGTCCCTTTCTCCTACTAGTGGGCAAGGGAGGCATTCGGTCTCTCTTGGTAGGCCTAAGAAAATATGCCTAACTCCTGTAAGTGTAAAAAGAAAGAGGAGTAAAATATCTATGACTAGTCCTCCTATGACAAGTTTAGGGGCTGTGAAACGTAATTTGCAAGGTTGCTTTGGGGAAAGCAAAAATTCTCCGACTAATGGGAAGAGGGGAGCTTTGGCCTCCCCTCGAGGACAATGAAAATTATTTCTTGGAATGTTAGGGGCTTAAATGCCCCTAACAAGAGATGCTTAATTAAGTCCTAGATGGACTTATTTAAGTGTGATATTTTTATGATGCAAGAAACAAAGTTGTCAAAGGAGTCTGCTGATTTGGTTTTTTCATCTTGGAGAAGGTGGAATTTTCTTTCTTCTCCTTCTTGTGGTGCTTCAGGAGGTTTGGCACTGCTTTGGAATAATTATAATATTGAGGTACAGTTAGTGGCATTTTCTACCAATTGGATGTTGACTTTAGTTATAAGCAAGATTTCGAAGGTTAAATTCTGTCTTTTTAATATTTATGCTCCGTTAGGAATTCAAGGGAAGAGTAATTTATGGGGTGAATTAAAGAGGATTTCTTCTCCCTTAAGACATGGTTCCTTTATTATCTTTGGGGGTGATTTTAATGCTATCACTGATTTAGATGAGAAAAGAGGAGGTGTTTTCCCTAATAAAAAGATTATGGATGACTTTGGGGATTTCATTTCTAATATGAGCCTTTTTTATTGTAAGTCTCAGAATGGGGTTTTCACATGGACAAACATGAGAAGGGAGTTTTCTCAGATTGCTGAGAGATTAGATCAGTTTTTGTTATCTGAGAATTGGATTGATTCAGATTTTGAATTCTTTTCCTCTATTCTACCGGTCTCAGGTTCTGATCATTTTCCAATTTCCCTATCAGTTATTGAGGATAGGGCTTCTTTTAGGTCTCCATTTAAATTTGAGCCCATGTGGTTTAGGGATTCTTCCTTTTTGCCTCTACGTATGAAATGGTGGAATTCTACTCCTTTCTATTTTGGGTCCCGTATGTTTCAGATTTCTAAGAAGTTAAGTTATTTGAAATTGAATATTAGGGAATGGAATATCTCGAATTTTAAGAACATTTTTTAGGAGAAACAAAGGATTCAAGATATGATCGAGTGTCTTAATACTCATGTGCTTCAACATGGTATGGTGCCACAAGTTTTTGATGAATTGAAGTCACTAAACTTACAGCTTGAGGAGGTGTTAGCTAGAGAGGAAATCTATTGGTGACAGAAATCTAGAGAGTTATGGCTTTTAGATGGTGATAAGAACACAAAAAAAATTTCATTCTTCAACTAAGATTAAAAGATGTAAGAATAGGATATCTTGTGTTCAGTGTTAGAATGGGAATTTATTGACAGAGCCAGAGGATATTGCTTTAGAGGCAGTTAGGTTTTTTAAGTCATTATTATCTTCAGAAAATGGAAATCTCAGCAATGATATTATATCTAATATTCCTCCTTTAGTATCTTTGGAAGACAATAAGATGTTGATGTCTCCCTTTTCCTTAGAAGAAGTTAAGAGTGTTATCTTTGTCATGAATCCGAATAAAGCTCTGGGACCAGATGGTTTTACTCCTTTATTTTTTCAGAAATGTTGGGATTTTGTGGGAAATGATGTTTTATTGGCTCTCAAGGAAGTTAGGAGAAATAGGTCTATTTTAAAAGAACTTAATACTATAATGATTGCAATTATTCCTAAAAAAGAGGATACTAAGACTTTTGCTAACTTCCGCCCCATTTCTTTATGTAACACTTTGTATAAGATATTTATGAAGGCAATTTCCCTTAGGTTGGCAAAAATTCTACCTAGGATCATTTCATTGGAGCAAGGTGGTTTTGTTCCTGGAAGGGAGATGACAGAGGGTGCAATTGTAGCACATGAGGTGCTTCATTCTATTTCCACCCAAAAAACCCCGACCATGATACTTAAACTAGACATGATGAAGGCTTATGATAGAGTAGAGTGGGGGGCTTTATGTGCTGTTCTTGAGAAGTTAGTTTTTTCCAAAGCCTAGGTCAAATGGATTCATGCATGTATTTCTTCTACAAGATTCTCAGTTTTAATTAATGGTTCTCCTTGTGGTTTTTCTACTTCCACCAGGGGTTTGAGACAGGGAGATCCCCTTTCTCCCTTTTTGTTTATTCTCCTAGCTGAAACCTTTAGTTGGGCTATTAGGGCTACTAAAGTGGGGGGGCTTTGGAAAGGTATAAGGATTCATAATATTCCCCAAAGTATTTCTCATTGTCTCTTTGTAAATGATACTTTGTTATTTGGACATGCTTCGTTAGTTGAGGCAAAAGTGATTAAAGGAATAATACAAAATCATGCAATTTTTTCCTGGTCAGAAAGTGAATGGTGATAAATCAAAGGTTTTCTTCCTTAATACATCACAACTGGTTCAGCATAGGTTGTAATCCTTTTGGGGATTTGAGACTGGAAATCTTCCATGTACTTACCTTGGGATTCCTCTCTTTGTTAAACAGGATAAGATTAGTTTTTGGGATAAGATTATTTCAGTCATTTCTAAAAGAATTCTCTCATGGAACCATAGATGGTTAACTTTGGCGGGTAAAATTGTTCTCATCAAGTCGGTTTTGAATGATGTTCCCATATATCTCATGTCTATTTTGAAGTCTCCAAAAGCAGTTATTGTTAATTTACAAGATACCCTTAGAGATTTTCTTTGGAACAATAATAAAGATGGCAAGAAAAATTTCCCTTTAGTTGCATGGGATAAGGTATGTTTACCTAAGGAACTTGGGGGAACAGGAATTCGGAGTCTAGAGAATCAGAATTTAGCCTTAGGTGCTAAGTTGGTTTGGAATTTATATGACAAGCCTAGCTCCTTATGGGCACAGATTATGTTTGCCAAATATTTAAATAATGGACCGAGAGAGTACATTTTTAAAGTCTCAAATTTGCCTTCGGCATCTGCCATTTGGAATTTCCTTTGTAAATGTAGATCAGATATTTTGCCTCATCTCTCATGGATTGTTCACAATGGTAGAAAGGTCAGATTTTGGGATGAAGTATGGAATGGATACACACCTTTGGTGAATATTAGGGATTGGTCTCCTCTGATCACTAATCTTTCCTCCCTTTGGGGTGTTTTTGTAGTAGATTATTTTGAAATTGTGACTATTGGACCCCTTAAGCTAGCTAGATGGAAGTCAATTGATTTCTTAGATGTTGATCAAAGTATGAAATTAGATTTTGAGAAGATTTTGGGGGATAGAATTGTATTTCTTTCTGATTTTGAGGATGAACTTATTTGGACAAAGAATATTTCTGGTAAGTACACTGTTAAAGATGGTTACAACTCTCTTATGGTTGCTAAAGATTTATCATCCTAGCCTTATAAGTTGTTTTGGCATTCGGCTTGTCTTCCTAAATCTGGAGCCTTTGCTTGGTTGGCAGTTCAGGATAGAGTCCTTACAGGTATGAGACTTGATAGGCTTGGTATTACTGTTGTTTTCCCTTGTGTCCTTTGTAAAAAAATTTTGGAATCTTCTTCACACTTGTTCCTACATTGTGATTATGCTTATGAATGTTGGCAGTGGTTGTTTGAGAAGTTAAATATATCCTTTATTATTGGTAAGGATCTCATTTCCCATTTTAGATCTTGGCCCTTTATGTTTGCCTCATCTTTTTATGCATGCCTTTGGATCATATCTCCATCTATTGTATTTTGGAATATTTGGCTAGAACAAAACAATAGGATATTTAAAAAAACAAGTTCTCTTGTGTCTGAGGTTCTATTAAAAATTGAGTCTTCAATCTCTAAGGTTGCTTTGTCATTTATTTATAAGATTTTGGACAATCTTACTTCTTTTTCGCACTGGGATAGTAGAGTTACTAGAGCTTAGAAGATGTTGTCGGTTTTGCCCTCTCATGGTTCAATTTTAAAGAAGAATTGATGCAATAGGGAAGAGATGCTCTGCTAGATGGAAACCTCCTCCACAGGGGCACTTTAAATTGAATTTTGATGGGGCCTCTCATGGTAACCTTGGGTTGGCTGGGGTAGGCATGGTAATTTATGATCGCAATGCAAATTTTATTCGAGCTAAGTATCATGCTATTGGTTTTAAAGCTAACAATTATGTGAAATTTCATGCTTTGTCTTTTGGATTGGATATGGCAATCTCTTTGGGAATTAAGGACTTAATAATTGAAGGTGATTCTATGGTGATTATTCAGTGTGTTATGAAAAAGAAATCAAATTGTTAGAATTTGCAATATATACTTTATCTAATTTTATAAAAAATAGAATTGTTTGAATCTTTCTTGTTATCCCATTGTTACAGAGAAGTTAATAAGATTGCAGATTATTTGGCAAATTTAACCATTGATAGCAATGATAATCAGCGAGAGGAGGGTTTTGAGTAAATTCCTTCTAGGGTATGGGAAGGTTTGCAGCAAGAGTTACGTGATTTTCTTGAGTAATGTTGATGTAAAATTTTATGATGATAATTATTCCCGCTTTCCCCTTTCATTTCAAGTATTCATGTTCGTTGTCTGGAGGAGTGTTTGAGCTCATGGTATTTGATACAATAGTGTTTTTCCAAAGGTTTTTTGATACTTTCTTTTTTGGCAGGAAGGTTTTTGGCTCATGGGATTTGGCACAGGGCTTTGGAAAATTTTGTCTTCTTCCATTGAAAGAAACTGTGGAGTCTACATTTGAAAATTATATGGGCTCTATGTAAAACTGATATTATATGTGTTGTGACTGCATTTTGTATGTGGTTTTGCATGGGGTGTATAAACTGATCTGCTAGATACTATAGGTTTATTTTATGAGCTGTGACCAGAGGTTTTCTTCCCAGGGTTCTTTCCTCTGGTATGCTCTTTGAATCCTATGTAAAAAAAAAAATTTAAAAATATTAATAAAAAAGTTTAGTGGAATAATCCACTTTTATTGAAAAAAAAAAATGTTGGTTCCCTCCCATTAATCATTATTTTGATTAGAATTCTTAGAACATTTTAATAGCTTCATTGACATTTCCTAAATATTTTTGGTCCTTTGATCTTTGGTTCAATCATTTTGTGTGATATTTGGTTAAACTAGATTAACTAGATTAAATTTTACACCAATGAATTTACTTATAAATGAAAAATTAAAACCCTAGATAAAGTAAAAGGAATGCAATTAATGATTTATTAATAAATTAGGTGATTGTCTATTTTACTCTAGCATTATATACCTATTACGAAATTTTATAATTGAAGTACAATTAT